>NC_064626.1:1099638901-1099941932 GCF_023864275.1 Schistocerca cancellata | reverse complement strand
TGCGTGTGTGTCCAGTATTACTCATTTCAGAATAGCTGCGTGCTTCAGAGAGGTGAGACAACAATATACCAGCAGTATTTCATCCTCCCTTTCATTATTTCCTTTCCACCAGTCGCTGTTGTGATATTCAGTCCCTAGACAGCCCTCGAGCAGCTCTCCACGTCAGTCTAGGCTGTTGGTCTCCTGTTCTTTTCTGCGCAACTACCGCAAACGTTTCTTCACTTTACTGTGTTCATACCTTTGTGTTCCTCTACATTTTGTATCCACCTCACCCTCCACCCCCCCCACCCTCCACTGACTTTCCTCAGTTACAGAAATGACGATTCCTTGAAGCCTTTGCATCTGTCATACCATTAGCTTCCTACTTTTAGTCACGTGTTACCACAAATTTCCTTCCTCTCCAGTTCATCTCAGTAACTCTCAACTAACGATCTAAACTTCGGCATTCTCCTTTAGCACCGCATCTAACATATTCTATTCTGTTCTTACAACAACTGTTTATTGTCTGCATTTTCCGCGCATGCATTTCTTTGCCAAATACTTAAATTTCAATTCAATGTCAACAAATTACTCCTTTTCATAAATGCTTCTCATGCTATTCTCAATCTACATTATAATGCTCTCTACTTTGGTCTCCTTCCATTAAATTTTATGCCCAAGTAACAAAACTCATCTGCTAATTTTTCATCGTTTTCTAATCTAATACCGTCAGCAACGCCTGTTTTAATTCAACTGTTTTCTATTAACCCTGTTGACAACTTTGTGATGTTTATCGTATAGCCTCTTTCCGAGACACTATCAGTTCCCGCCAAATACTCTTCCAAGACTACGAGAGAATCACAGCATTACTGGCAAAGAGCTAGGTTTTCATTTATTCTCCTGATCTTCAAATTCCGTTCCAAGTTTCTCATTGTTTTAATTTACCTGAATGTATACATTCAGAAACATCTCAGATTTCTCTCAATCCCTGCTCCTCTTTCATACCTTCAAATCTTTGTAAATTTTACTTAAATTATCAATTAATAAAGTAATTACTGGGCACATACAAATCTGATATGTTTGCTGTACCTAAGGTAATTTAATTTTCAGGTATATTTATACGTATCTTTCCTATTTATATGTGTATACAGTAAAAGGCTAAACAAGTATGCCTTTAAACACTTAAACCTTCATTACATATTTGCACTGGTCCATCATCTAGAGATTTCTAAACTATACCATCCAGTTTTTACGTTTACATGTGAAAGAAAAGGGTCACCTGTCAATATATATAGAAAATCATGAGCCACTAACACAATGGTGCATTCCACATTCCAAGGAGCAGGAATATGCAGCCTTGAAAGCCAAATTTGTGTACATATAGGAATGACATTTAGAAATCTTAGAAGACATCAGACCTTGGAAGTATGAAAGAACCCACACCCCATTCGAATACATTTGTAACATCACAATCATCACGCGAGAAATATAGAAAAATACATTAATATCATCAGGATAAATACGCACAGCAAACCACAGCAAGCCTTATCCCTATGCAGGAAAAGTTCCACATCCAGATAGGTATCGCAGAAAACGAACAGCTTAATAACCGTCTAGACTAATATAAACATTCTCTGTTAAGTCTGATAAAATAAATGAAGTGGTTAAAATAATATATAACAATTCATGAACCGACACACACACACACACACACACACACACACACACACACACACACACATACACACACACACACACACACACAAATGCAGTTCACAGACATCACAAACATAAGTTCAACAGTTGGCAACAACATTAAATTTTTGGCAGCTGTGTTCAAAATATAATATAAAGAACATGTGTGTTCATGTCCTCGATGCTGTGATAGTGAAATTTCGAAAGAGTGCAGGCAGAAAACAGCTTTAAAATCAGCAATGCAGGCACATAGATCAAAAATTATTCCGTTACACAAAATGAAGAAATGTTAGCACTGTTGCTAATCTAAAAGTAAGATGCCAAGCATGTAAAGTGAGACAATATGCACACACATATGTTTCTATTTCAGGTCGCTGCTGATTCAGAAAGTTAAGCTGAAACGTGTGTAACATGATGAAATTAGTATTACTCCATTGAACTTAGACGGACATGAAAATTATCAACATAATACTTCATGTTCCAACACTGCTTGCTTCACTTCAATATCTGCAGAGTCGTATGTTTTTGGATGTGAATTGCATGACATAGAATTTCAGAAGTAGTCTTCTTACTTAACTGAGGAATAATAACTTCTGCATGTTAATCATATAATACCATTAGTATCATAATTAGCTAAAACAATAGCATTTAAAGTATGCATGACTGAGTTGTGTAATTAGTTTAATTTCTAGATTGGGCGTTTCAGAAATCCCACAGCTAGATTTATTTCACTTAGCAACCTCCACAGGAAAGTAGTAGTATTTGTTTATTATATCGTGTAGCACGTGATGTGAGTACGTATCTGGACAATAAGTATTATGCCACAGGTGAATCAGCTTTTGACAGTGTTGTAATTATGGCCAGCACCTAAATCAGGCAGAACAGGTTGTGAGAGGTACAAAGAATTACACTTTATATAACGTTTTTTTTTAGAAAATCCCTTGCCGTGTTCAGTCACTATTACTTCATTATTCTCAGCTAAAAGTATAATACAACCATATTACGAAATGTGGACAAATTGCATTGACTATAGAATGCGATACTTCAGCTTCAGTCAAACACTAAGTAGTAGTTCGATTATAACAAATACAGAAAAAGGAACTGTCTGAAGAGATGCTTAAATCATCTTGTCAGTGGTCAACTGCAAATCAAGGTACCCTGAAAGACTTGAGAAAGATGCCGGAACTAAGATTCCAATTATCTTGTAACAAGTACGGAAGTATCAGCGTAATAAAATGTAGGCTGAAGCATTCGTGATTAATACGACTAAAAAGTTTAAAGAATTCCAGATACTTGAGAGAAAGAGAGAGAGAGAAAGAGAGAGAGAGAGAGAGAGAGAGAGAGAGAGAGAGAGAAAGATAGAGAGAGAGAGAGTGAGGGTGTGCATGTGTGTTTGTATATCTATCAGAGATCTATTCTTTGCAGAAATAGCTCTCACTAATTATAAAAATTTGCCACATCACCAACAGAAACTGAGGATGCTGTCGTTTACGGAGTGAAATTAAATCTGACCTTCACGATTTCCAATTACGTACAGATTGCGCTACGCTACATTTCAGAATCGTGATGCCGCTAGCGAGGCCTTTCATTTTCATTTATGGTCTCACAAGGGAATGGTCAGACTTGTCATGCCGAAACATGTATTGCTTTTTTTAGCACTGTTATTTAACTGTGCAAAAGGTCCGTATGCAAAATTGTAGCTGCTGACATGAACTGGAAGTCACCTAAAAAAAATCACGAACATGGCTGTGTTTCCTGCTTGGCGCTTGCAGTGACGGCTGGCCACCCCTGGAAATGGCGAGTCGCGAGCGTTGTGCGCATGGTCTGGAATTGCGGCCGTCTTATCGCGGGCGTTCACTAAAGAGGAATATCGCTGCACGGTTTTGGTGGAAAGGGGAAACGAATATTCGTTTCTGTGGCATGAACGTCCTTTTAATTTCTGGTACGTATTTCGAAACATACCGTCCTGAAACTGGTTAGAGATGTGACACATGTTCTGTACATGTTCATCTATACTCCGCAAGCCACTTTACGGTGAACATTCAATCTCCCCTCACAGGTGATGGCGAACCCTGTAAATGTTTTGCTGCCTTCCATGGAGATATACCACAGACGCCAAATGAAGCAATCAACAGAAAACACGCGTGAAGACTATGTGTTGTGCGACATCGTTGTTAAACTTCTAGACGAGCACGTAAATGGCTCAGACATGTGGCTAGAAACAACTGAAACACTCGATATTGCAGACTGTGAATCTACAGACGGCGAAGCCAACGACGAAAGTTGTACTCATGAAGAATCTTCGAGTGATAGTGCCACGTACCATTATCAATTATCTCCGAAAGTAACACCAGCAACTTCAATTACCTTATCAGACAAAGAAAAAGCGGTGACGTATTGGTTGAACGAAAGTGGTAAGAAACCCCTACGTTTCAGTACTGTTCAAAATAAGTATCGCTCTGTCCGTTCTGAACTTGAATTGTGTAGATGGAAAAAGGAAGTCGCTGGACGACGTAAGAGTCGACTGGAAATTGCGACGGAGATAAATGCGCGACTTTTTGAGCTATTTACCGATGCCAGACAACAGTAATTTAGTGTCAGCGATACAGCTTTGCGTAATTGGGCGTTAGAGATTGCCAACGCGATAGGAGCTAAGGAATTTACAGCTTCTCAAAGCTGAATTAGTCGCTTCAAAAGATCACATAAAATTATGGCAAGAAAAATAACAAAATTTGTATCGAGAAACAGGTCGGAAAATGAAGTGACACAAATCGAAATGATAGAAGCTTTTCTTACGAATGCAAAAATTAAGACAGCTGTTCTTAGTGAATCGTACGTGTACAATGCCGATCTGTCAGGTTTTAAAAAAGAAATGCGTGCGAAAAGAACACTGTCATTCAAAGGGGAAAAACATATTGAGACGATTGCGCAGTCCACGACTGCACTCACCCATTCATACACTATAATGCCCATAATTAGTCTGGATGGTTCATTGCTTCCTAAACTATATGTGTGTCTTCAAGAACAAACTGGACGTTTTGGACCACGTGTCAAAAGAACAATGTTCTACGCAAACACTCTTGTGTTAGACGCATCGAAGTCTGGAAAAATGGGAAATGAAATCGTTACACTTTTCATGCGTCATGCTTTTCTTCCGATCTGCGGGAACAAATCTCTTCTCCTTCTAGATTCGTGGTCAGGTCATAAAAGGTCTGATTCATTAAAAGCTGTATTTCGAGCCCACCCTGACAAAGAAGTAGAGATACTTCAGATTCCACCCGGCACGACGAACTAATTCAACCTTTAGACAGAGAATTTTTCCGTCAATGGAAGGCATTTGACAGAAAACTAACAGAGAAAATTATTGTGTGCAGATCACTGCAATTTTCTGTCTATCAAAGTGACAATATTCTCAAGCTGCAATCAGTAGTACATTATCAATTTTCCTCCCCACGCTTTCAGAATTTGGTTAAATATGCGTGGCACTCCTCGAAATATACTGATACTAGGCCTGATTCATTCCTAACACCAGCCCAGTTTTGTCTACGGACATCTAACAACGTCTGTAATTCGCAGGGCTGTCATATGTCGTCTTTGCTTGTATGTTCTTGGTGCACAAAAAACCTATGTTTTGAACATTGTATCAATATTTCTCATTTTTGCGGTAATTACAGAAATAAAATTTGGACGTGTTCTAAACCGTATATTTATTTGTGTCTATTTCATAGCTATTTGGAAAAAATGTTGTAGATAACATATCAGCCATATTTGTCAACGAATGTTTAATTATCATACGATCGCTTTCACTGGGGGAATCAGCTCTCTCACTGCTGTTTCCAGAGAGCGGCGATTATCTAACACCACCTTGTCCCTAGATGGCGTTGGTATAACGTAGCGAGCGAGGTCACGGTTGTACAAGAGGCAGTTATAAGCGCGGAAACCATGCGACAATAATGTCTTTCTTCATAAAATTGTTTACATACTTCCAGGTCATGTCAGCAGCTAAAATTCTGCATACAGACTTCTTGAAATGTTAACTCACAGTGGTAAAAAAAGCAACACAGGTTTCGACATGACAAGTCTGACCATTCCCTTGTCAGTAGTAACGACGATAGGCGAACAATTCCTGCACTGCGGACCTAAAACTACAGTGTGAATCAGCTTTTGCCCAATTTCTACACATACGATTCATTCTGCAAGCTCTGCACGGAATGAAAATTCTGAATGACAGCATGACCAATGTCTATAATAAAGAAGTAGATTCACATAAAAATAAAACTGAATTCCTGTAAAACTGACGGAGGAACTATATAGGTAATTGAATACAAAGGACTTTGTAAATATGACTGGGACTATTACCTATGACAAAGAACTACAATTTACCACCTTAATGTCAATAACAAACACCCTCAGCTGTGATATTTAAAGCTTTCCCAGCGTACTGATTGTTCCATAAAAACACGGGAGAACTGCCTGTTGTCAGTAACGTCCTGCCACGATATTTCGGCGCAGAGTCCTCTGGCCATCTTCAGGTGAATACCACTGTAATAGTACTGGCGAGTAAGCGCTGAGCTCTGCTATTTAAAGCCATAATGAGGTGACATTGCGCATGCGCTGCTCACCGGCCGCGTTCATAAGAATTCGGTGTGCTGCGCCTCGACGGTGAAAACTTGGCGTATCGATATCAGGTCGATTTTCATCTTTATTCAGTTAACTACGTCGATTACGAAATTTCTCTATAACAGGATCCCAAGCAGAGCTTAGCTGATAACCACTATCACGATTGATGAGAGTCTCGTTGTCAGACATTTTTATTTCCACAGATTCATTGATAATCGAGCTCCAAAAGTTAGCTACTAGTTGCCACTATCCAGCACAAACAATGGGCGTTCTCAAAACCTTAGTCCACCGTGCCCATACCATCTCTGACACCGACAGTCTTCAAGCGGAACTGGAACACCTGAAAAAAGTACTTCTGAAGAATAGCTTTTCAACTAGACAAGTGAATAGAGTGATGCAGACCAGAATGAGATTTTCACTCTGCAGCGGAGTGTGCGCTGATATGAAACTTCCTGGCAGATTAAAACTGTGTGCCCGACCGAGACTCGAACTCGGGACATTTGCCTTTCGCGGGCCAGTGCTCTACCATCTGAGCTACCGAAGCGCGACTCAGGCCCGGCCCTCACAGCTTTAATTCTGACCTACAAACGACAGAACAAGGAAGAGGAAGAGGCCTTCAGGTCGACTTCTTATCTACCATTTATTGGGAGTATTTCCTCACAGATAGGTAGAATATTGAGAAAGTATCAAGTGAGAGTCATCTTTCGCCTTCCTTCCTAAATTTCATCATTTGTGGGATCCGTTAAAGGTGTTTACAAGATTCCGTGTGAATGCAGCAAATCATATATAGGGCAAACAACTCGACCTGTGCAGGAACGCATTGTGGAACACCAACGGCATACTCGCCTTCTCCAACCCACCAAGTCCTCAATCGCCGAACATTGTATTTCCACAGACCACTCCATGAATTACAACGACAGAAAAATTTTGGTCCATACATCAAACTTTTGGAGCTCGATTATCAATGAATCTGTGGAAATACGACTGTCTGACAACGAGACTCCCATCAATCGTGATAGCGATCTGCTTGGAATCCTGTTATAGAGTAACTTAGTGGTCGACGTAGTTATCTGCATAAAGATGAAAATCGACCTGATACCTATACGCCAAGCTTTCACCGTGAAGGGCGCGAGGCGCAGCGTACGGAGTTGTTACGAACGGGCACGCTGAGCAGCGCATGTGCAATGTCACCTCATTATGGCTTTAAATAGCAGAGCTCAGCGCGTACTCACCAGTACTACTACAGCGGTACTCACCTGAAGATGGCCAGAAGACTCTGCGCCGAAACATCGTGGCTGGACGTTACTGACACCCCCAGCTGTCTTAAAGTTCATTTATTACGCCACGAAATGTTTCGCTAATGAACATCATCTGGTGATAGTACCTGCCACACTGTCGATATCATGCCTCAGTTACTCTAAACGCCTTACGTAACACTGAAGTCACATTATGCTGCATGACGAGCACTAAAATGCTTCACAGGCAGTCGTGCAGATCCTCTGTCAGTGGTGAGTGCAACAAACATGGCACACTGTTCACACTAGTCTAATAGACACAACAACCCCGATATAATCCTCCCAAACAACTGAATCGATTTTAACGAGGGCTAATACACATGCTACTTATTGTTTGGAAAGAAGTACTGTGGGCGTAAAAAGCACTTACCTGCGGCAGGGGTGGGAGTGGAGGTGAAAAGCCTCGGTAATTTATAAATTACAGAGAGCAACAATCAGTCATCCTTTCTTTGCAGGTTTTATTTGGCCAATCCGAAAGTCGGCTAGTGCCTAGCCATTATCAATGCACTATTTTCTAGTCTCAATGCATTTCAGCTCCCTGTTGTTCAGGCGTCAGTCAAAGTACTTTGAGTATTCAAAGAACTGTAACTGACTCCCGAACAACAGGGAACTGACATGCATTGACACTAGAAAATACTGCACTGGTAAGGGCTAGGCACCAACCGAAATCCGGATTTGCCAAATAAAATTTGCGAAGAAAAGGATGACTGATTCCTGCGCACTATAATTTATAAATCATATCACACTCGCTGAGTGCACCCACGTTCCTAATGGAAGGTTACCTGCTGAGTCTTGGTAATGCCTGTTACCTAGGCATGATTGGGGTGTTATGCTGGCAGTATCAGATGTTATTCCAGTAGATATACCAGCGGATGGGTTTAGCTGAACAGTGTGAGGGAGAGAAAAGGTGGTGAATAGAGGGGAAGGATGAGTTGGACGAGAAAGGAGGCATGGGGAGAGGGGAAAATGGTGGGAGTAGGAGATGTGTAGAGAGAGGGGACAGAAGAAATGGGCAGACTGAGAGGAGGAGGAACAGATGGACAAAGACAGAGGTCGGAAGAGATAGACCGAGAGAGGGGCAAGAGTGAGAGGAGAAGGATGCTAGTAGAATGTGGAGAGGGGTTGGTGTCAGGTGTAAAAGGAAGACGGAGCAGAAGGAGATGGGAAGAGAGAGGAGGGAATATAGAAAGAGTGATGGAGGAGAAGGAGATAGAGAGAAGTAGAAATGGGAGATGTGTGTAAATATTTGCTGTGCGTGTATGCAAGCCAAGTCGCTGGTTAAGGGCTAGTGTTTATAAGAAAACAACAGACCATCAAACAGTAATCATTTTTGAAAGATATCGTAACAGTAGTTTAGACAATATTTCTCCGTGGATTGTGCACTCTGTTGATCGCAGCACCCAGTAGGTTCTCTGCCTCTGATGATCAAACGGATGCTTATGAACAGGTGTATGTTCCTGTACCGTCCCCCGTTAGAAACGAAGGTTGATGTATCTGGGACCTACTTCGGTCGCTGTTCACATTCCCCACTCTTTAGTGCAGGCAGCATCCACCTTAAATGTGCTCTGTTGATAAATAGAACGCAACACATCACATGGGTTTGACGAACTAACACCATGATACCAGCAGATAGCAAGAGCTTGAAGTTATCTTCCTCTGTAATGAAAGAGACCAACTGACGAGATTATCTGTGCTCATCGAAGTAATGTGAGCAGACGCCAACGCAAAAACTTGAAAAAAATAAATAGTGACAGCCGTAATTTTATTAATTGTTTTACTGGACTACGAGTTCCGGTAGTAAAAGATGGAACTACAGAAACCAAAGCAAAAACCTGTTTCTGGAATCTATGGGTAATGACTGGTTGTTGTTGTCAAGCAGTGTAATGGCGAGTGAATTGTTGTCCTGAGGTTCTTCTGTTTCTACTCTCTTGGATGGTAGACAGAAACCTCATTCACTAACACATTGCTCTCCACACCTGGTGACCCCGGTAGCGGCGACTTTCTCTCAATTCAAGTACTCACGACCAGCCTTTGGTGTGACAAAAATCAGACTGCCTACTCGACCACGGAGATGGTGTATCTCGACCGTAGATCAACCGCAGTCTGACGCGAGCCGTTTTGTCCATCCGCACTGAAACGTCACAAAAACTTCGTGGCGAAAAATCCGTGCCTACAGACTGGAAAGCTCCATAGCTCACACCAGTAGATAAGAAAGAAAATAGATGTAATCCACTGAATTGTAGGCTCATGTTAATGATTTCAGTTTATAGTAGGGCTCTTGAATATAGCCGCCCGGGGTAGCCGCGCTGTCTTGGGTGTCTTGTCACGGTCCGTCAGCTCCCCCCGTAGGAGGTTCGGGTCCTCCCTCTGGCATGGGTGTGTGTGTGACGTCCTTAGCGTAAGTTTGTTTAAGTAGTGTGTAAGACTAGGGACCGATGACCTCAGCGCCGGCCGGTGTGGCCGTGCGGTTATAGGCGCTACAGTCTGGAACCGCGTGGCCGCTACGGTCGCAGGTTCGAATCCTGCCTCGGGCATGGATGTGTGTGATGTGTGATGTCCTTAGGTTAGTTAGGTTTAAGTAGTTCTAAGTTCTAGGGGACTGATGACCACAGTAGTTAAGTCCCATAGTGTTCAGAGCCATTTGAACCATTTGATGACCTCAGCAGTTTGGTCCCATGAGACTTTACCACAAATTTCCAAATTCTTGAATGTAATATGTACAACAGTATGAAATACCTCGGAGAAAATTGTCTAGTGGCACATAAAACTTGTGCACATTCAGAAAAAATCTTACGTGAGAAACACAACTGAATTTATTCCCAAAAATTAATGAACACTATGGACAGATAATCTGAAGTTGGTTTCATATTTTTAGATTACCAGTAGGATTTTGAAACTGTTCCTCGCAAGTAGGTTTTACAAATCTGGATTCCTATGAATTATGGTTTTCTTTGTGAGACGGGATTCTTAATTTCTATTCAGAATTTCTTGTCAGAAAACTCGTAATTGACGGTAAATGATCTAGTGAATCTGAAATGGTATCTCAGGTGTTATAAGCCCTTTGCTATTCTTAATCTACATAAGGGCCCCCCAAAATGGTCGATATCGACCTCTACTCCTCATAATTCGGCAGTGGTTGGCTAATACACTAGCGCCAAAAGATCAATTAATAGCAAAGAGGATCAATTAAGCTGTCTATAAAAAGTAGGATACTCCTATAAAAGAGCGCAACATATTGAAAATCATTAAATGTAGATAGTTTTTACTACCTATTTCCTGTCTAACGACACTGAATAGACAAAATTTGGATGTTAGTATAATTCCTTAATATCTACTGCTAGCGAATGGTGACAACGCTGCACTCTGAGAAAGAACAGGCAGTTCCTTATAACTTGTACGGGAGTAAGTTGTGCGTTATTAAAACCCTGTAATTTCATCAATCGACATTTATCTTCGTTGATGGTGGCACCATACACAAGGCAAAAGATATACAACGTAGCCCGGAGCAGTGGAACCTCAGCGTGTGTTCGGAGTAGCACTATTACATCATCCGTGTACTCGCGCACCGAAATAGTCTTGCCGAAGAGTGTCCATGCTTCTAATTAAGCGACGATTCTTCGAAGAAGGGGTTCAAGTAATAGAACAAACGATAACACTGAAAGCAGACTTGTCTGAAGAAAACCACTAGGGATGATTGTAGGAGGGGCCAGTTGGCCATTGAAGCCAATGAAGCTTGGATACTCATAAATAAATTATGCAAGTCCATCGCACGTAAATTGTGAACCAAACGGCTTCCGGGACCTGCAACAGGAAGCCATGGCCGACCCAGTCGAACGCCGTGTTAAAATCCAAAAATCCCAGAGCCCTAGGTACAGAAGCAACAGCGGACACCGATGTGACATCACAACATTCAGCTACCGGGATCAGAGTGTTACAACCAGGAAGACAACTTGATGGTCACCAACAACTTTTCCCAGCAACGCAGACAGTCAGCTACTCACCGCCCTCGCCTCAGTCTTATAATCAAGATTTGATAATGTAATCGGACGACATTTATCATTTGTTGCTTGACCAGAACTTTCAGGAATTGACACAGTTTTGCCAACTTTAAAAATGTCGGGCACAAACCCTCCTCTCAACACTTCGTTCAAAAGCAATTTAAAAATAATGCCCAAAAAAGGTCAAAAACACACATAAAACTCCTTAGGCAGTCCGTCCAACCCAGGTGACATGCGAGAAGGCGATCTGACAATAAGGTCCTAGACACTGGCACACTGAATAGCGTCTAAACACGCAGCACCATGAGCTGGTGTAAGTCTACGATCCAGAGCCTGAACAAATAATTTGGATGACGTAATGACAAGAACGGGTACCTCATACACCCCAACACAGAAGTGATGTAGTGCATGCAGTATGCCCTTTTATGCCGTCACAACATTGCCATCCTCTGTCTTGAGAGAGGTGATACCCGCAACACTAAACCACAGGTAGATCACTTATTATATCGACCTCTAAATGATAATAAATACTCGCTAAAACATTGTAAAAGCTTTTTGTATACTTTATATCTTTAAACGTGAAAGATATTGTGTTAATTTCGAGCAGACTTCACACATTTCGCAAGAATGGGCGGAGGATCATGGAAACAGGATATTTTAGAGAGAAATCCGATCGGTTCTTAACAAACGATATGTCGCAGCAAATTATTTTACAAGTGTAAAAGCACTAGAACGGCAACAGATAGAAATATATCTCAAGATATGTATAATGATGCTGTAAAAATGAAGGCCTATAAATTTATTGCTCGCATCTCGTGGTCGTGCGGTAGCGTTCTCGCTTCCCACGCCCGGGTTCCCGGGTTCGATTCCCGGCGTGGTCAGGGATTTTCTCTGCCTCGTGATGGCTGGGTGTTGTGTGCTGTCCTTAGGTTAGTTAGGTTTAAGTAGTTCTAAGTTCTAGGGGACTGATGACCATAGAAGTTAAGTCCCATAGTGCTCACTTGTCAGAGCCATTTGAATCATTTTTTATAAATTTATTTTGTTTTTCCTTTGCATCGTGTAACAGCTCTTTTTCTTCCAAATACGTCTACCATCTCCTCCCACATTTTCAGCTTGAAGGCTTCATATTCCAGATGGTTAGACGATTTTTCGTGCCAAAATTAAGCTTTACCATGTCGATATCCATAATGATTGTGGCAAAAGTCAGGCGCAAATGAGGCCACGTTCGGGGTCTCCCGTGGAAGTTTGTCGACAACCACATCACCGCGTAGTCTAAAAGTTTACCGCGAGCGATAGCGTTGGGCGTGAGCCCACGAGGTTAAGCGGCGTGAAATTAGGAGCCTCTTACCAGCCAACTGCCGCGGCACGCGGCCAGTGCCTTGTTGCCCTAAATGGCGCAGCCCACTGAAAAAATGGTGATACTATGCGTCAGATGTTTTAGCTCCTGTACCACCACAAGGCCGACTTATGTACCAAAAATCAAGGTAGAAATGAGGAAACGGAGACAATATTAAATTCGTGAACTTGATGTTTTCGGGGCGATAACTGAAATTATATCGCCAACGATAGTATTTTCGTATTGAAAGTACAAAAAATGGTTCAATTGGCACTAAGCACTATGGGACTTAACATCTGACCATCAGTCCCCTAGACTTAGAAATACTTAAACCTAACTAACCGGCCAGCCGGAGTGGCCGTGCGGTTCTAGGCGCTACAGTCTGGAACCGAGCTACCGCTACGGTCGCAGGTTCGAATCCTACCTCGGGTATGTAATGTCCTTAGGTTAGTTAGGTTTAATTAGTTCTAAGTTGTAGGTGACTGATGACCTCAGAAGTTAAGTCGCATAGTGCTCAGAGCCTAGCTAACCTAAGGACATCACACACATCCATGCCGGAGGCAGAATTCGAACCTGCGACCGTAGCAGCCGCGCAGTTCCGGACTGAAGCGCCTAGAACCACTCAGCCTCAGCGGCCGGCTTGAAAGTACCGTAATAACATAAATGAAGGTAGCGATATTGGAAACAGTCATTACTGGGTGGAATATTCTCAATAATGAAGGTAAGGTTGTAAGGATGTACCTTGAGTTGGTCATGTGGTTCATGTATCCATAATTGCTTTTACAAATGTAGAATAATATTAGCCTTATTCTCATTACATCCCTCACTGATAAAATGCTTTTTGGGAAATGTGTTAGGAAATTATTCCTACTTATCGTCGAAAGCACACGTGGCTCCAGATTCGTCGCACAATTCAGTAAATATACTGAGGCGAAAAAGTCATGGGAAGCCTCCTAATATCGTGTTGGACCTCCTTTTGCCCGACATAGTGAGGCAATTCGAAGTGGCATGGACTCAAAAAGTCTTTGGAAGTCCCCTGAAGAAATACTGATCCATGTTGCCTCTACATCCGTCCATAATTGCGGAAGTGATTCCGGTGCAAGACTTTGTGAGCGAACTGACCTCTCGCTTATGTCCCATAAACATTCGGCGGCATTTATGTCAGGCGGTGTGGATGGCCAAACCATGCGTTACACTTGTTCACACCAACTGCGAACAGCTGTTGCCGGGTGGCATGGCACATTGTCGCCCATAAAAATTCCATCCTTATTTGGGAACATGAAATCCTAAAAATGGTTCAAATGCCTCTCAGCACTACGGGACTTAACAGCTGTGGTCATCAGTCCCCTAGGACTTAGAACTACTTAAACCTAACTAACCTAAGGACATCACACACATCCATGTCCGAGGCAGGATTCGAACCTGCGACCGTAGCAGTCGCGCAGTTCCGGATTGCGCGCCTAGAACCGCGAGACCACCGCGGCCGTCATGAAATCCTAGAATGGCAGCAAATGGTCTCCATATAGCCAAACATAAGCATTTCCAGTCACTGACCGGTTCAGTTGGACCAGAGCGCCCATTCCATTCCATGCAAAGACATCTCGCACCATTGTGGAGCCACCACCAGCTTGCACTGTGCCTTGTTGATAACGTTGGTCCATGGAGTCTGTACCTCCTTCGAACCCTACCATCAGCTCTTACCAAGTGAAAACAGGACTGGTCTTACCAGGGTATGTTGTGCAGTTAGGTACACGCGTCGGTCGGCTGCTGCCAAATTGCATTAATGCGAAATTTCATCAGGCTGTCCTAACGGATACATTCCTCATGCGTCCCACATTGACTCTGCAGTTACACTACTGGCCATTAAAATTGCTACACCAAGAAGAAATGCAGATGATAAATGGGTATTCGTTGGACAAATATATTACATTAGAACTTACATGTGATTACATTATCACGCAATTAGGGTGCATACATCCTGAGAAATCAGTACCCAGAACAACCACCTCTGGCCGTAATAACGACGCTGATACGACTGGGTATTGAGTCAAACAGAGCTTGGATAGCGTGTACAGGTACAGCTGCTCATGTAGCTTCAAACCGATACCACAGTTCATCAAGAGTAGTGACTGGCGTATTGTGACGAGCCAGTTGCTCGGCCACCATTGACCAGACGTTTACAATTGGTGAGAGATCTGGAGAATGTGCTGGCCAGGGCAGCATTCGAACATTTTCTGTATTCAGAAAGGCCCGTACAGGACCTGCAACATGCGGTCGTGCATTATCCTGCTGAAATGTAGGGTTTCGCAGTAATCGAGTGAAGGGTAGAGCCAGGGATCGTAACACATCTGAAATGTAACGTCCACTGTTAAAAGTACCGTCAACGCGAACTAGAGGTGACTGAGACGAGTAACCAATGACACCCCATACCAACACGTCGGGTGATACGCCAGTATGGCGATGACGAATTCACGCGTCCAATGTGCGTTCACCGCGATGTCGCCAAACACGGATGCGACCATCATGATGCTGTAAACCGAACCTGGATCCATCCGAAAAAATGACGTTTTGCCATTCGTGCAGCCACGTTCATCGTTGAGTACACCATCGCCGGCTCTCTTGTCTGTGATGCAGCGTCAAGGGTAACCGCAGCCATGGTCTCCGAGCTGATAGTCCATGCTGCCGCAACCGTCGTCGGACTGTTCGTGTAGATGGTTGTTGTCTTGCAAACGTCCCCATCTGTTGACTCAGGGATCGAGACGTGGCTGCACGATCCATTACAGTCATGCAGATAAGATGCCTGTCATCTCGACTAATAGTGATACGAGGCTGTTGGGATCCAGCACGGCGTTCCGTATTACCCCCCTGAACCCACCGATTACATATTCTGCTAACAGTCATTGGATCTCCACCAAAGCGAGCAGCAATTTCGTGATACGATAAACCGCAATCGCGATAGTCTACAATCCGACATTTATCAAAGTCGGAAACTCGATGGTACGCATTGCTCCTCCTTACACAAGGCATCACAACAACGTTTCACCAGGCAACGCCGGTCAACTGCTGTTTGTGAATGAGAAATCGGTTGGAAACTTTCCTCGTGTCAGCACGTTCTAGGTTTCGCCACCGGCGCCAACCTTGTGTGAATGCTCTGAAAAGCTGATCATTTGTATATCACAGCATCTTCTTCCTGTAGGTTAAATTTCGCGTCTGTAGCACGTCATCTCCGTGGTGTAGCAATTTTAATGGCCAGTAGTGTATATCACGCAGTGTTGCTTGTCTCTTAGCACTGACAACTGTACCCAAACGCCGCTGGTTCGGTTGTTAACTGAAGGCCATCGGCCACTCCGTTGTCCGTGGTGAAAGGTAATGCCTGAAATTTGGTATTCTCAACACACTCTGTACACTGTGGATCTCGGAATATTGAATTCCTCAATGATTTTAGAAATGGAATGTAGCATGTTTATAGTTCCAACTACCATTCCGACTTCAGAGTCTGTTAATTCACGTCGTGCGGTCATAATCACGTCGGAAGCCTTTCCACGTGACTCACGTAGCTTACAAATAACAGCTCCGGCAATGCACTGCCCATTTATACCTTGTGTACGCGGCAGTATCGCTAACTGTTTCTTTGCATATCACTGACCCAGACTTTCTTAGCCTCGTTGTATTTATACTATTACGGATCAACTGCAGGTTAGTGGAAACGTTCATACATATTACGCTACATTCTAGCTATAGCCCCACTCAAGCGGGAATGCGTCAATGCTGTTGTTAAAACGAAATTCTCTGCCATTTACGCTGAATAAAGTCGGCTTTCGGTAAGTTCTGTAACTCATAGCTTGTCTGCATTTAATGTTAATTGCAAGTAGTTGAATTTGGCTTTGGAAACAGGAAACAGTTATTGTCCATTGTTAGCAGGGCTATTGCTTGGGATGCACCTTCATGGAGTTTCACGTTATTTCCACTTAACAAACAACCAAACAAACAAAAAATTCTGATACAGAACTCATCAAGGAAACACAATGAAGAATGCTAGACATACTTGATCCGTATTTTGTTTAACATGGTTCTTTTTGTATGTTACAAAATACTCCATTGTAAGAGACTAAAGACATGTTAATAATTAATAAAAACCACCTCAGCATCTTATTACACATTTATTGCGTTACGACCGGTTTGGTTTGTTGAACATCTTCATGTTTCCGAGCTGTGCGTAAGTGGTGATATAAAAGGTCTGATTGTCTTTAATATTAGCTGCGACAACTAGATTATTTTTGTGTCACAACTTTAGCAAAACTCGACAACCTGAAAATGTTCGATGAATGAAACCAGTTGAGGTGCTTTCTGTTAATCGTTAACATCACTGTCAGCTGTGATCAGCATGGTCAAGAATAAACACAGCTACTCAAAAAAAAGTTTCAACAAAAGATCATTACCCGAGGAAATGTTGAGAATTGTTTCATTCACTGTTTTGCGTGCCTAACGCAAATTTGACGGCACAGCAAGAAGAAATGAAAATAAATGCGTTTAATTTCGTCATCTATTTGCTGTCCAGTTCTTTCTAGGAACGAGTTTAATTCTTGCATTTGGTTAATGCAAATACTATTTACCGGATAGCCTTACGATGTACTATTATGCTGCGATCTACAGCGCTCGCAGTATGGTCTTGTGGCTAGCATCGCTGGTTCAAGCCCGGCCACCGGCTTTATATTTAACGTTTCTAGAACGTTCTTGAAATGTCTATTGCCTGTATCGTTGGTATATTCTAGAAAATCGGTGGTCCTATAAATACAAGCTTTCTAGAATATTAGATGTTTGTATAAATAACAGCTTTATCCACCCAGGACGTCTACTCTGTTCTAGCTGTATGTCGGTGTTAGTCATAAAAGCGCTTTCAGCTCTATACAATGTATTTCACTGACGATCCTGCCTTTGGATTCGGAATTGATAGTGATTTCGACGTGACGCTATTTGCTGGAGACGCCAGGTACTTCAAAACATCTACAACACCGTGACTCCAATTAGGCAGCATTGACGTAATCGCCTACACGGTCAGGAACCGGAGTAATAGCAGTCCGTCGTTCCTAAGATTCGTATATTCAGGAGACGGATGGATTCTGTAGCAGCTGGAAGTCAGCTGCACATCAGGCATTCACCAGTGATTCCCAAAGACGCTGGTCAGTATCCGATGAAACGCTGAAATGATTCTACTGAGTCACCAAATACAGCAGATTGAATGAAATAATGCGTCTGGAAAATATGTGCTTTTACTTCGACGGCACAGCTCAACAGTGAATCGATAACAACGAAGGAAAGTTTAATATCTGGAACAAATTCCAAGCCCAGGTGAAGAAAACACTTGCCAGAAACGAGCAACAAGTCCGCTCATCGGAAGAAAAGTTGAACAGGACCCAGCGTCACGGAGAAAAGACACAGGGATTCAAACGGGATATTTGGGCTATATGCCACATCGCGAATCCTAACAGGACAGAAGCCTACTAAATCTTTTAGTTGAAATGAATGGCAGAAATATACCAAGCCCTTCTGATGAAGGATGTCACCGTGATAGAGGAATTTGTCAAGTGACGAAGAATCGAGGAAATGCAGTGGAAAAGAGTTCGACGAAAAAGGTATCACCTACTACCGGAAGTTGTTGCTTTGGCAATTGTGGAAGACCACCATGACACGCCTCTTTTTCATACTCTACAGAAGAAGAGAAAAGATAGAGAAGCGTATGGCAACAAGAAATGGCTATGTACACAACAGGTAACAGCCTTGAATGGTGATCCGATACGTCAGGAGGTAACAGAGAATGTCGAAAGAGAGGTGTGTCGGTCTTTAACACCAATCTCCGTCACCAGTCGAATGCGCCAGAAGATTGGATTCGGCCAATTCGGACTTCCGCTACCTCCGTTAAACGACAATCAAGCATCAGGCCAACAGAGGTACAAAAACTTCTCCACAGAGTAAAACTCTCTGTATTACAGCATAAGGGTAGAGGACAACACGGCTTTCTCTTTTCACTGACGATGGCACGGACATGTTATGAACTACTGCAGAAAGAGATGACGATTGGGCCACGACTATTATACCACAAGACTTCAACCACAGCAACAGTCTTATTCACACCAGTGAACTGCATGTAATTACTGTAGAACTGTTGGCCGAAGCTCATCGTCGTAAGCTGGACGAGGTCGCTTCCCAAAATGCTGTAGCCATTCCTATTCGCCGCACAGAGGTAGCAGGTTCACCCAGCCGCCCATTTCAGAAAAGTGAGCGAAGTAAACATCTACGGAGGTGACACCACGGATGAAAATCCTCCAAGGACGACAGGTTCCAAGATGACAGAAAATCTTATTGCCGTCATGGTCGACGGCTAATCTGCCTGGGCGGTAGTCGACTCAGGGCCCCTTTTCTATAACGTCGGACGCCTGTCGTTGTCAGATGAAGAAGACTAAGTTCCTTGAAATGAAGGTGATTTGCTGAAAGTTGCAAATGCGAAATACGCCCAGGAACATGTACTGCAGGAATAATTGTCAATGAGAGATGCAGTACCTCGAGTTCGTCCTTGTAGCAGAATACAGTCATAATGTTATTTTTAGATGGGGCATTACAAGCCGTCATAGACGGTGGAAGACGAGAATTCCAGACTGACGAAGCCATTCGAAGAAACACCCATAGCGAAGATTCCTCTGAGCGATTGTTGGGGGGCTAAAGAAGCTTTTATACCGCTATCAACAACGAGAAAAGTTCTAGTCGTCAGTCGAGATGCTCATTTAAACTGTGGAGCTTTTGTCGACAGTAAAAAAGCTACTCAGTCTCACAAAATAAATGTACATGCCAGTGGCGATAACAAGCTTGTAGGTCATGAAGGATAAATTTGGATCACTAATTTTCACGAGCAACAACAATCTTCTCTTCAGGTGTGTGCTTACGGACAGTCGAAAAAACATCAAGGAAGAGCAGCTTATTGCCCTCGACAAATAATCGTACTCCACTGAGACTGCGAACAACGCATGGGAGGAAGCTGATGTCGAACTGAAAATACGATCTGGTCTGTCAGGAACTACGTCGGTAAATTCAAATGTTCAAATGTGTGTGAAATCTTATGGGACTTAACTGCTAAGGTCATCAGTCCCTACGCTTACACACTACTTAACCTAAATTATCTTAAGGACAAACACACACACCCATGCCCGAGGGAGGACTCGACCCTCCGCCGGGACAAGCAGCACAGTCCGTGACTGCAGCGCCTGAGACCGCTCGGCTAATCCCGCGCGGCACGTCGGTAAGTGATAACTGTTACGCGTCAATTTTCGGAGCCTTTGAGATCCGGAGTGGACAAAAGACAGACCCCACAGCCCATTATATAACACCGTATCAACACTTGCACTCTTGCACTATGTCACCAGCTGAACGATGGAACAACCTGGGACGAAGTGGTAGCGATGCAGTAAGCTGACATTACTGAACACTCGGACTGTCACTGGTCCTCTCTTATGATTCTTGTGAAGAACGTAGGCGGAATATAGATTTTCTGTCTCGACTACCGATGACTGCACAAAATCACAAAGGAGGAAGTATATCCATTGTCGCGCATTAAAGACACCATAAACTACTTGTAGGAACAAAATATTTCTCAGGTATGGGTATGCAGAGAGGCTTCTGTTGCGAACAGACTTGCTCGCTGAGGACAAACCTTGGTCAGCCTTCTATAACTTGTACCCCTCTCCCCCCCTCGCCCCTCCCCGACAAAAAGAAAAACTTCCGGCCATCACCTAATTACCATTACTTGATGTCTAAGTATAATTCTGTATTTTAGTCAAGTTGTGGCATAACTTTTTTCTCTGTAGTTCCTTTCATTGGATCCTCATTAGTTTATCCGATCTACCTGTCTAAACTTCACAATTTCTTTGTAGTATCACGTTTAAAAATTTCTGTTTTCTTCTTGTCTCTAACGATAACGTTTACTCTCCAGACAAACAAATTTGTAAAAGAATCTCTAACTTATAATATTAGACATAACGTACATAAATTTCTCCTTATACAGGGTGGTCTAATGATAGTAACCAGGCCAAATATCTCAGGAAATAGGCATCAAACGAGAAAACTACAAAGAACGAAACTCGTCTAGCTTGAATGGGGGAACCAGATGGTGCTATGGTTGGCCCGCTTGATGGCGCTGCCATAGGTCAAACTGATATCAACTACGTTTTTTTAAATAGGAACCCCCATTTTTACTACATATTCGTGTAGTACGTAAAGAAATATGAACGTTTTAGTTGGCCACTTTTTTCGCTTTGTGATTGATGGCGCTCTAATAGTCACAAACGTATAAGTACGTGGTATCACGTAACATTCCGCCAGTGCGGACGGTATTTGCTTCGCGATACATTACCAGTGTTAAAATGGACCGTTTACCAACTGCGGAAAAGGTCGATGTCGTGTTGATGTAGAGAGGGGTGACCGGCTACGACAGAAACGTCTTTTCATCATAGATAATTACGCTTTCGAATTTTTTACGACACATTATCCATCACCGTTACTAGACATTTGACACTGCATATGCACACCCCACTACCATGAAGATCACTAAGCATCGGCATGTCAAATGTAAAAATATGTACTAAAATAAAAATACCTATATTGCACCTATTGCTACAAGCTGACAGTGAACACGAACACTTGTAATCGACGCAATATACACAGACGGAAAAAAACGGAAAAAACATCGCAACACCAAGAAGGCATTTTGCGACATACACGAGACACGCTAGGCGTGTTTCT
Organism: Schistocerca cancellata; assembly: GCF_023864275.1. Taxonomy (NCBI): domain Eukaryota; kingdom Metazoa; phylum Arthropoda; class Insecta; order Orthoptera; family Acrididae; genus Schistocerca; species Schistocerca cancellata. Next base: position 1,099,920,219 of record NC_064626.1, on the reverse strand, counting down.
ACATCTGAAGGACGATGTTTGTTAGGATTTCGCACCAGTCGCATGAGAGTGGCACTACTAATGTCACTATGAGAATGCAAGTGAGGTCTGATTTAAATACACACTGCAACGATCGTGAGCGTTAGTCACCTTTGAGATTGGACGTCGTGAGCTGACGTTTGTCCAGAATACCTTTAAAGCGAAAAATACGTCATTACAACACCTCACTGAGTTTGAAAGAGATCGTGTAACAGGGCTACGAGAAGCCACATGCTCATTCTCCGATACTGCAAAAGATTTGGCACGAATGTAGCCACTGTGCATGATTGCTGGCAGCGGGGGTCACCAGAATATCAAGCAAGAGATCATTGTTGGGCAGGATGGAGACCAGCTGTCTTTCCTGATAAAAGCTGGTTCTGCCTCTGTACCGGTGACGGCCGTGTGTTGGTTGCAAGGTCAGTTCAGGGCCTGCAACCAACCAGCGTCTGTGTCTGGGCACGGGACCTACACCTGGAGGTATGGTCTGGGATGTGATTTCGTATGGCAGCAGGAGCACTCTCGTTTCCCCACGCATCCCGACTGCAATCTTGTGATTCGACCTGTTTTGTTGCCATTCATGAACTGTATTCCAGGAGGTTTATCCAACAAGATAACGTTCGCTGTTGTAAACCAACATGCTCTACGGAGTGTCGACATGTTGCCTTGGCCTGCTCGATCACCAGATCTGTGTCCAAAGGAACACAGACAGGAAATCATTGAACGGCAACTCCAGCGACGTCCACAAACAACATTAATCGTCCCTTCATTGACCAACCAAGTCCAACAGGGATGGAATTCCATCCCACACACTGACATCCGGTACTTGTACAAAACAATGCATGCCCGTTTGGATGTTTGCGTTCAACATTCTGGCGGTTACACTGGGTATTAATGTTCCGCCGTTTCAGATTTGCAATGGCTTTTTTCGCGCTACCATTAACCAGTGATCTAGCAAGTGTTAGTACATTACATGTGTTACCCAGATAAATGCGTTCCCGAAATTTAATTACTGTACATTATTTATTTTTTGATGTTGCGATTATTTTTTCGGCAGTGTAGCTACTTTCCTGTTTCTAATTTTTACGTTTCATATGCCAATATATAGTGGTTTCTGTGCTACGGGGCTGTGAATATGCACTGTGAAGCGACTTGTAACACTGATGGATGTGTTGTAAAAATTCAAAAGCTTAAGATATAATGAAGGTAACACAGCGTTGTCAAAAACCGGCATTCAATAACATTATGAAACGACCCCTTAGAAAAATTATGAATTATTGTGCTACGTTATTTGATACAAAGACAGCTGAGTAAAACTGAACATACTCAGACAGTTCTCTCTTTACTTATTCTGATCATCACTAAACTGACACACATTATTATTATTATTATTATTATTATTACTGTTATTATTATTGCGCAACGCAATTTGGCTTTCAATAATCCCTACAAAAGAATGGCCCTGACTAACAATAACCTATACCTATCATGAATCACTTACCTTACAAAAATCTTCGTTACTCGAACTACTGCAATACAGCGAGCGCCACTACTGCCAGCTAAATAAAAGATTCTAAGGCACTAACTTATATATATATATATATATATATATATATATATATATATATATATATATATATATATATATATATATATATATATATATATATGGCGCTCGCTGTGTTGCAGTAGTTCGAGTAACGAAGATTTTTGTAAGGTAAGTGATTCATGATAGGTATAGGTTATTGTTAGTCAGGGCCATATATATAAATTTGTTTAATTGGATGTCACAAAATTATATATATATATATATAATTTTGTGACATCCAATTAAACAAATTTCCTTTTTCTGATGGACACACGTCCAGATCGTCCGCTCAAAACTCTGGCATCTCTCTCTCCAGATCCACCACTGCTGGCGTCTCACCTCCAACCGCACAACGCTACGCGCTATTCACATCCAAACTACCCAACACTACACAAGAGAATATTCCAACAATGAGTCCAGGCAGCCACAGACTGCACACAGCACAGTCAGTTTCATACAGAGCGCTACGTGGCGTTACCAAAACCTAAACAGCCTACTTACAAAAATGGTTTTTTAGCGATCTTTGTTTGTGAAGTTTTCTTCAGTTACCAAATTTCTTCTTATCTGTTATGCTTTTCTTGATGGTGATAGTCTATGTTTTACATGCTGCCCAAATAAACTGGCATAGAAAACTTAAAAACAAAAGTAAATTTTGCATGATTCATTACTGCCACGTGATATAAATCGATGCAGCTGAACCATCGACAGAAGGTACGGGAGCAATTAACTGAAAGAATGACACTTTTATTGAAAACAGTACTTACGATGAGGTCACCGCAAATTAGAATGGTCCACTGGAAGGCGGAAATTATTAATAGGGTGTGCGATCATGACGAACAGCAAAGCATGTCTCGTAGCGTTCTCACACAAGGTTGGTGAGGAGTTCTTGAGGTAGAGCGTTCCATTCCTCTACCAGCGCGGCTGACAAAAGCTGGGGGCTGGTGAATGTGGACATGTTGTACTACTTCTCCCCAATACATCCCACATGTGCTCGATGGAATTTAAGTCGGAAGAATGGAGAGGACAGTCCATTCGCCGGATATTTTCTTGTTCCAAGAGATCCTCCATCTGCGCAGTTAGATGCGGTCGAGCACTGTCATCCACAAAAATGAACTCATTATCGAATGCCCCCCTGAAACGTCGCATGTGGGAATTTTGAGGCCGTAGGCCCATGTAACATTATGATTCCACACATCGTAACACGTGGACTACAAAAACCATCGTGTTAAACAATATTCTGGGTGTTTTACATGCCCTCACTCTCGCCATGAGGGTACGACCAGAATCACTACTCAGACTGAACCTGCTCTCATCCGGAAAGAGCACGCGACACCTCTACTCATTGATCCAGTCCCTATGCTCTTGGCACCATCGTAAGCGGTGCCGACGATGTGCAGGCTTATCGATCATCGAGCAAAGAGACCGCCTCAGTGCAGTCGCCATGCCACTGTGGAGCCTGACATTGCGAGCCTTGAAGCCCTGTGAAACGTGGTTTCAATTACACACGCTATTCGACGAGGGCCATTGCCTGTGGCACAGCGAAGAAGCCATTTGCAGCTGTAGTTGACCGTGACTGACCCCTTCGCCGCGCGGGATTAGCCGATCGGTCTGAGGTGCTGCAGTCATGGACTGTGCGGCTTGTCCCGGCGGAGGTTCGATTCCTCCCTCGGGCATGGGTGCGTGTGTTTATTCTTAGGATAATTTAGGTTAAGAGGTGTGTAAGCTTAGGGACTGATGACCTTTGAAGTCCCATAAGATTTCACACACATTTTTGAACTGACCCCTTCTTCAGCAGTGCTAGTGTTTCGATCCGCTCCCTATGCCTGTAAAACAATGCTAAGAGCTATACCAAGCTCTTTTGTTAAATACCTGACACTTTGTCCTTCATAAAGGTTCCGAATGATTCTTTCCGGTAGTAGTCACCCGAAAGTCGTCGCCTGGCCACGTTGTAATTAAGTCACCAGCACAGTGCACCGTTGTTACTCGCTGATTGACACGCACTGCCTTTTCCCCTTCCTTCAACTGCCTCGAGCTGCAGGACCAGCTCCAAATGGCGATATAGTTGCGCTGACCTGAATGCCATGTGGCGTCTAACCTTCTGTGTACTCAGGCAACACGCTGCTGCATTTGCATTCATCTTTGCCCAGTAGTTAATATGTTATGTTACTTTCTGTATTTGCCCCCACGTTTTGCTGTGAAACGTAGCAAAACTCATCTGCTACTTCTACTACATTTAGTGTCTCATTTCCTAGTCTGTTCTCCTCAGTATCGCCTGATTTATTTCGGCTACGTTTCTATACCTTTGTTTTACTTATATTAATATTTCTTACTGTTACTATTTTATAAGGTACTGCACATAAACCAAAACTGTTCTTGGAAGTAATTTGCCGTGTCTGTCAGAAACAAAATCTCATCAGAAAGTTTCAAAGTCTGTATTCCTTCTAGCTAAACTAATTCCTTTACCTAATTGCTCCTTGGTTCAATTTGCTCACTGCCCAAGCTGAATAAGATACTGGATATGCGACGAAACCTGTCTCGCTCCCTTCTCGACAGCTGCTTTACTTTCATGGTTTCAGACACTTATAACTGGAGTTTGGTTCGTTTGTAGGCTGTAGATATCCATTCGCTCCCTGCACTTTTGCTGACATAAGGATTTCAAAAAGAATGTTCCAGTCAACGCTCCGTTCTCTGTATCTACAGCTACTACAATATTAAGTTTACATTTATTCATCCCGTTTTCAAAGATAGGAAATAGGGTCAGTTGACTAGTGAGCTCCTTCATTTACACGGAGACCCAAATTTACCTTCTCATGGTCGACTGCTACCAGCTTTTTTATTCTTCAGTAAGTAATTCATGTCAATATTTTATAACCAAAGCGTATTAAACTGATAATCCTGTAGCATTTCAGCTATCAACACCTTGCTACCTCGGCATTAGGTTAATTATATTCGTCTTGAAATCTGGGAGTACTTAGCCTGTTCCATATATCTCACGTACTAGGTGTAATATTTTTCTCATGGTGGCTTCTCCCAAAGGTCTTAATAATTCTAAGGAAATGTCTAACCCAAGTGCCTTGTCAGAGAATATCTTTTACTGTAGCGTGTAAATTCTCTCGCATAATATATCTCACCGTCTCGTCTGCATATGCTTCGTATCGCTTTACCATTCCACCCTTCTCATGGTCTTGTTCTTTGTACAACCATTCTACACGTACCTTCCACCTTCGGGAGTTCCCATCTTTGCGTAGCAGCAGCAGCTTGCTAGCTTATTTCTTGACCACAGTACAGCTTTTATTTTCCCCCAAGATGTCTTTCAATTTTCCTATAGGCGGCTTCTATAAATTCCATAGTCATGTTCGATCCTACAGATCTTCATTTCCCCTCTAGCTAGGCGTGCTTTGCAATGGACAGGAAAATTGCCTACAAGTATAGCCCAGTGGATGAGTTTTAGTGGAGTATGTTGTATACAAATAGCATATGGCAGTTGCACAAACTATAACTTAGTCGAAATGACGTGTTGGTAGTAGGATAATTAAGGAATTAATAAAACGATCCGAACAAAAATTAACTTTCAGATCATACTGTTTAAGTTCAGTTTCTCGAGCGGGACGTACGACAGGAAGACGTTGGACGTACGACAGGAAGGCGTTGGACGTACGACAGGAAGGCGTTGGAAAATACTGGTGCAGTGAAGGATACTGCAGCATGGCTAAAACAGACTATGTGTCCCAGAAAATCGAAAGAACTTATGTCCCTCCACTTCCTATTGAAAATACTAGCGCGACAGAGTTTACGATGAACAGCTACATCTCCCTTCCGGTGTGAATATCATGAGTATCTACGATTGGAGATTACTGTCTGAAGTTTTCTCCTGGACTAACAAACATATAAATCTGGCACGTCAAGTAAACTTCTGCTGCCTTTAGCTAACATAATTTGTGCGCTTCCAAAGAAAAATGGAGGAATTAGTTTATATGCTTTACAGTTAATCAACTGTGTGTGTCAGGCAGTTATGTACCGTAGATATCACAGTTAATCTAATTGTAATGGAATAGAATGAACTCTAATAATTCGAAAAACACTTCTGCCAATCTTTCCATGTAGTATCTTTAACTGCTTTATGGCAACAGTAAATACTATAGATATCCGAATGACTTTACTCACCCGAAGATATGATAAAAACCTGTAAACGGACATACTAACTATTCATGGCTTCGCTCACTTGCATAACAGTGGCTTGTGTTTCATGACTGTCCTTCACTTGTTTTCTGGAGAAGAGTTACTGACCAGAAAACCGATTTATATCAAAATAAATACAGCTTGTATACTCACATCTGGTGTGCTTTTGATAGTAAGTTGTAATATAACGTATTACATTTAACGCACTAAAAGCCGCAAAATAAATTTTTAAGACTACTGATAAACTATATTTTGTTGCTGGTTCTTGTGAGAAATATTTCGTATTTGTAGTCAGTATTTGTGGAAATTCTTATATCAACTGGGGCGTTATCACCAAGAAGTTTGTCAGAAATGGCGACATCGTTAGTTGGATACAGCGATCACGAATCTGTTTGTAATTTTCTTATTCGAGCGGAAAGTACTTTTATTAACGTATGCCAATCCCAGCGCCTTATGCACCATCATCAGAGGTAAAACTCTTGCCGGCGAATAGCACGTCAATGGAAACTGCAGTAAGATAAGCTGTTATTGAATAATGCATTGAAATCAGTCAAATGTTAATCAGAATATATCACGAATCATGAAATTAATCCACATTTGGTGAACAGGTTTTACCGTCAGACACTCGTGACAAACGAAAACTTGTACCAGACCGGGATTCGAAACCGCACCCTACTGCTTGTCATGGGCTGTCGCCTTCAGAACTTCGGCTATCAGAGCACGCCCCCACTGCCCCGGCCGGTAAAAAGCCCTCTATGTCATGCAGTTACAATCCAAATGCTCGCACATTCGTAAAACTAAGGATAGGGAGACAAATGTTACTTTTGTTTCGTCCTTTTAGCCAAACCAGGCGTGATTATAATCATTAATGGCGACAATGTCCGTGTCTACACAGCAATTGCATTTTATTGCAACACATTTAATTACTATAGAATACAGACATACATGTCTAAAGGACATTGTATTCTAATAGAGTATAGTTGCTGCATAAACAGACACTGTCGCCATCAATTATAGACTATATTGCGATCGAGACAAGAAAAACTGTTACTAACAATATACACACATCACAAACACTTTCGCCTCACCTTGAATCCGAGATTTCCGGAACCTGTACAGAAAATTGGGATAGATATCAACATAAACATCATTTCCGCCCTTACTGCTCATGAAAACCTCACATTGCATGTTATACCACCATACAGCGAGACCTTCAGAGATGGTGGTCCAGATTGTTGTACACACCTGTACTTCTAATATCTAGTTGCACGATACATGCCTGTAGTCGTCATGGAATAATATCCATAAGTTCATCAAGATACGGTTGGACCAGATTGTCCCACTCCTCAACAGCGATTCGGCGTGGATCCCTCAGAGTGGTTGGTAGGTCACATCGTCCATAAACAGCCCTTTTCAATCTATCTCAGGCATGTTCGATAGAGTTCATATCTGGAGAATATGCTGGCCACTCTAGTCGAACGATGTCGTTATCCTGAAGGAAGTCATTCACAAGATGTGCACGTTGGGGAAGCGAATTGTCGTCCATGAAGACGAATGCCTCGCCAACATGCTGCAGATATGATTGCACTGTCGGTCCGAGGATGACATTCGCGTGTCGTACAGCCATTACGGTGCCTTCCATGACCAACATCGGCGTACGTCGGCCCTACCTACCTCCACCCCAAAACATCAGGGAACCTCCACCTTGCTGCACTCGCTCGACAGTGTGTCTAAGATGTTCAGCCTAACGGGTTTGCCTCCAAACACGTCTCCGACGACTGTCTGGTTGAAGGCATATGCGACACTCATCGGTGAAGAGAACGTGAGGCCAATCCCGAGCGGTCCATTCGGCATGTTGTTGGGCCCATCTGTACCACGCTGCATGGTGTCGTGGTTGCGAAGATCGACCTCGCCATGGACGTCAGAAATTAAGTTGCGCATCATGCAGCCTACTGCGCAAGGTTTGAGTCGTAACATGATGTACTGTGGCTGCACGAAAAGCATTATTCAACATGGTGGCGTTGCTGCCACTCGAGTGGTTTATGCGTTACTAGTATAACATGGAATGATACATTACAACTAAATAAATTGTCTCCGAGACCTACTTATAATTCCTGCAATGCTAAGTAGCAAATTGGGCAACATATTTCCTCCATCGATCTCGATAAGCTGGCAGGTTTTCAGACTCCTCCCAGATTATCTCATTGAATTGAGGAGCCCTTGTAAACATTCACTTCCAGCTCTTGCTGTAGTTCTGTCTCCATCCCTTGTTTGCACAACAGTGCCGATTTGGAGATTCTTCCATCTTTCATCCGCAGAACGTACCTCGCAAGCCGGGGCCTTTTTTCAGCAGCGATTCTATACAGACTGCCTAGACACTTCCCTTCAGCATTTCATCATTTGAAACGTGGCTGCAATAACTTATCTTCAGAATCCGCCTAAAGCATCGGTGCTGATACACACTGAGCTTGACTGCCAATTTTACTGACGTTTTTAATATCTCACGCGCATAATTGTATATGGCCATCGGCAGAATGGCAGAACACCACAGCCGAGGCTTTACGGACATACGAATTGCATCCGTTGGAAGACTGCAGCATCTTTCTCAAATTTGTTGCTCAGATCTGAATCGAAGTCGCTATTATCACAGATACGGCTGCCGAGGTTTGGAATTCGGTCAACAGTCTGTGGTATCTTCTGTTGCACTATAATTTGAGCAAATACTCTTCCACTTGTTATGCGCATTGTGTTTCTCTTATCACCATTTACTCACAGACCTACAGAACTGCCCATTCTATCTAACTTGGGGGTCATTAGTTAGAAACTTTGAGCTCTGCAACATCCAAGTACTAATTTATATTTACGTGACGAACCCTATTTCTAGGGATATATTTTAATTTTGAGAAATGGATCTATGCCGACATTTGTAAAAACGGCGATGGTACATTAGTCCATACTTATGTAAAATTGCCACCTTCTGAAGAAGACAAATTTAAATTTGTTGAAACCTAGGTAAAGAATTCTTTATCCATTGCAACTGGTCGGCTGTTTATAATTTTATTACGTGGAACCGTTGCTGTTGTGCAGCTATGTTTAAAATACTGAAACTTTGATATTTTTCTGCCAGAAGAACAACGTCATCAGCAAAATCCAGAGTGTGGTCTTTCCGACGGGTGACAATTTTGGAGTTTTAGTTAGGTTTCTCCCTATGAAATCTATGACAAATATGAAAAGGGATGGTGACGTAAGCCAACCTTGTCCGACACGTGCCAAAATGTTAAAGAATCTTCTGTTCTTATGTAGCAACTAGAATCTAGACACAGGTTTCTGAAAAAAATCAACTAGACAGTCAGCAATTTCTTATAGGCTTACTACATTCCGCATTGATTCTCTGCGTGCACTGTCAAAATCAGAGAATCGTAGCAGTCTTTTTAGGTCGAAATTAAAAGAACGAGAGAATTTCGTAACTTTGCTGGCCGTGAGACCCCAAGGCGCATATTTTTTTCGTTCTCGCGCATTGGCCCCTTTCCTCACAGTGTATTGAATATGCTTGAATGTAGTCGATGTGTGCGTAGAGTGGTGTCATAAAAAAAAATACTTGTTCCCTCGAACAGCACCAATGGGACCGTCGGTTCTAACACCCAAATGTGATTGACGGATCCCCTCAACAGTGTCCTACACCTTAATTCCATGAGACATTGCGGAGGTGTTTGGAATTTAATGCAGGACATTGTCGCGAAGCTTGGTGATCACGCCACCATTTTTCCCACCCCTTGTTGGCGATGTGTAAGATAGCGAAGCGGTATTGTAATGCAATCTTTTATGGGTTATAGCTTAGTCTCTGAACTGCGTGTGTGCGTTCATGAATAAATGTTAAATCTTGATTCACTGACACTAAATCATAATTAATTGTGCCCATACACTATGCGGAATAATTATTTGGGTTACACTGCCACGCACACATTTAATTTATTTTCTGTTTAACTTAGCACAACCCCATGTGTTTTGTGCATCTCCAGATATGTAAACGTACAGGGGTACTGATTATTTAATGACAACATTTTTAAATTAACTTAAATCAGTACATGAATAGTATAGTTACACTTTCGTACACTGTTCTGCTGATGGAGAAGAAGTGGGATGATGGGCTCCGAAGGTGGTGGTGGGAAGAAGTTGATTAGTGGTGTGGGGAGTGGCTCTATTCTGAGAGAAAGCGTGGTAGCAAGATGTATCTCGATGTCTACTGAGCTAGAAAACGCAGAAATTTCGTCTTTCCTTAGCTACAGTCGCACTGTATTTCCTTCTTGTACACTAGCAATCCTATTTTGTAGCATCACACCATAGCACTGACACAGACTTTGATGTGTTTCTCTGCGCAACACGCATTTACATGAAAGTAATGCTTAATTTCATTACACACTTACATGGAAATGCACAAAACAACTTAGATGGAAGTAAACATTGGTCCCTTATAGCTAAATACACAACGCTCTTTTAGATGGAAGTACACATTACATATTTACAACAATATGGCGGCGTTGCACTATATTGTTTCAGAACACATCGATATTCGCGATGGTAACCGCTAGGTAGCCGTCAGTTTACTACTGGAGCTCTTAAATCTGTTGCACTAGAACTAGCTTCTTCACCTACACATACGCCGCTAGCCACCGTATGTGGCACAGCGGAGGGTTTCTTGTCATATCCTTTCCTGTTCTACTCGCAAATAGAGCTGGGGAACGACTTTCGATACGACTCCATAAGAGCGCTAATATCTCATATTTTTCTCCAAGGTCCTTAAGCGAAATGTACGTTGGAGGCAATAGAATCGTTCTACAGTCAGCCTCGAACGCCATGTAACACTACAATCAATATTGTTAGTAACATGTATTGATTAATTCTGCATAATGTCAAGTGTATATTCTTTACTATGTGATGTCTTTGATCTACTGTAAAGAAGTGGAAAGGTAGTGTGACATGTTCACTCTTTGCAAATTAAGTTCTTTGTATTATTTCGAAGGAAGTGGTATTTAATTATGTGTATGTGTCTTACTGGCAACTATGTAATAATTGGTTCATACATAGGGACTTCGTATTGTATAAAGAGAAAGAGATAGTAGTTCCCTTCTGCAACGGAAGTGGAAAAGGTGGATGTGGCGCTCAGTCTGGGCGGCAGTGAGAGAGTACAGTAGTCAGAAGGTAGCAAGTAACTTACGAGGAAACAGCACAGGTGCCGAGTGAGACTTACAGTATAGCAATTAGAATGGAATGGCCTTGGATTTAACACGCGGCTGTAAAATGATGCTCTCGATTTGGGAAAATCTCTAAAAATGATATTAACAACGCCAAGAAGAGGTAAATAGAGCTAATTATTGCCACTGGAGAGACCACCTAGCCACCACATGCTCGCCACTACGATTGCGCAACCAGTTCGTTACACATACGAAAGGTCAGAACTGTGTTACTGTATGAACCAGTAATGTTGTGTTTGGTTCTGTGAAAATACACTCCTGGAAATTGAAATAAGAACACCGTGAATTCATTGTCCCAGGAAGGGGAAACTTTATTGACACATTCCTGGGGTCAGATACATCACTTGATCACACTGACAGAACCACAGGCACATAGACACAGGCAACAGAGCATGCACAACGTCGGCACTAGTACAGTGTATATCCACCTTTCGCAGCAATGCAGCCTGCTATTCTCCCATGGAGACGATCGTAGAGATGCTGGATGTAGTCCTGTGGAACGGCTTGCCATGCCATTTCCACCTGGCGCCTCAGTTGGACCAGCGTTCGTGCTGGACGTGCAGACCGCGTGAGACGACGCTTCATCCAGTCCCAAACATACTCAATGGGGGATAGATCCGGAGATCTTGCTGGCCAGGGGAGTTGACTTACACCTTCTAGAGCACGTTGGGTGGCACGGGATACATGCGGACGTGCATTGTCCTGTTGGAACAGCAAGTTCCCTTGCCGGTCTAGGAATGGTAGAATGATGGGTTCTATGACGGTTTGGATGTACCGTGCACTATTCAGTGTCCCCTCGACGATCACCAGTGGTGTACGGCCAGTGTAGGAGATCGCTCCCCACACCATGATGCCGGGTGTTGGCCCTGTGTGCCTCGGTCGTATGCAGTCCTGATTGTGGCGCTCACCTGCAAGGCGCCAAACACGCATACGACCATCATTGGCACCCAGGCAGAAGCGACTCTCATCGCTGAAGACGACACGTCTCCATTCGTCCCTCCATTCACGCCTGTCGCGACACCACTGGAGGCGGGCTGCACGATGTTGGGGCTTGAGCGAAAGATGGCCTAACGGTGTGCGGGACCGTAGCCCAGCTTCATGGAGACGGTTGCGAATGGTCCTCGCCGATACCCCAGGAGCAACAGTGTCCCTAATTTGCTGGGAAGTGGCGGTGCGGTCCCCTACGGCACTGCGTAGGATCCTACGGTCTTGGCGTGCATCCGTGCGTCTCTGCGGTCCGGTCCCAGGTCGACGGGCACGTGCACCTTCCGCCGACCACTGGCGACAACATCGATGTACTGTGGAGACCTCACGCCCCACGTGTTGAGCAATTCGGCGGTACGTCCACCCGGCCTCCCGCATGCCCACTATACGCCCTCGCTCAAAGTCCGTCAACTGCACATACGGTTCACGTCCACGCTGTCGCGGCATGCTACCAGTGTTAAAGACTGCGATGGAGCTCCGTATGCCACGGCAAACTGGCTGACACTGACGGCGGCGGTGCACAAATGCTGCGCAGCTAGCGCCATTCGACGGCCAACACCGCGGTTCCTGGTGTGTCCGCTGTGCCGTGCGTGTGATCATTGCTTGTACAGCCCTCTCGCAGTGTCCGGAGCAATGATGGTGGGTCTGACACACCGGTGTCAATGTGTTCTTTTTTCCATTTCCAGGAGTGTATAATCCTAATGTTCAAAATGTGTTCGAACAATGTGTCCATCCTAAGAACTTATCCAAGTAGGATCCTCTCCTTCAAGTGATGAAATCCGAGAGTGTCCTTTGCATAAAAAGCATTAACAGCTTTGCAGTGCACTTTATTCATGAGTGGCAAGCTATGCCAGTACTCTTAGTGTACAGGGTAAAATTTACTTGTTTTTAATACACATAAAAGAGACTATTTATGTTTGAGTATTTTGAAACTTAACTAGAAAATGAACTTGAATAATAGTTTAGGAAAGAGTATTACTTGGAAAACAAAAGTGCTCTAATGTTTGTTGCTTTAAAGTTGCTTTCGAAACTACTTGCTTCACAAGAGGTATCATAACACTTCATATTGAGGTTACTTGAAGTAAAATTTTACTGGAGATTATCTCTGATTTGTAGAGGTTATTGTCAGGGTACAGAGTGTTAAATTAGTACAAACTTAATGATCTCAGATGAAATAGTAACCCTATTCTACCTTAATGCTACATAATTCTGGAAGTGTGTACAGCGTTGTTGCTACAGTAAAAGGGATAGTTTGTGGGACCATATTTCTATTGCATCATAACAAGAAAGGATAAATTAGATTAGTCAGTTTCTAGCTAATGATTCTTGAAGTGATTACTTAAAAGCAAAGGCAGAAGGTTTGTATGCTGTGTCTCCTTATTGCTTTTGTATAGTAAATGTGTGTATTAATTCTACTTGACTATTATTATGTTCTATCTTGTCTTGTGTGGGTTGTGAAGAGCAAATTTAGAATATATTACTTAAAGGAAAAAGTAATGATTAAAGTAAACAAGAGAAAGGGCTCATTTGAAAATCTTGTGACTGCTTTACTGCTAAAGCGACAACTGCTGTTATTCACTGTGTAATTGGTCCATTTGGGTGTGTTCGTTGCACTTCACAGAACAGTATTTAATGAAAGTTCGTTTTGAATTAGTAAAAATACGTTATTTATAAATAGTGTTTTTACATTATTATGCCTAATCAGGCTGGCGGCCGTATAACTATTTCATTTAACAGTAATCAGTTGCTGTTACTTCTTGCAAAATTATTTCTTTCTGCTGTCTACATACAGCTATTATTACGAAATTAAGGTTCGATACCAATCTTTCCTTTAGGTCAACTCGATCAATTTTCTAAACTTCTCTCAGAGGGTAACATTTACTGCAGGTTTATGCCATATTTAGCAAATTTTCTACCGCAATAGTGTTATACGTGGCTGACTTGTGACAGAAATAAGCCTTATTGTCACTAGGTAAACTGCATGCCAGTATAACGAGCGAAGCACTAGTGTTAAACGCGGCGCGTCGTGACAGGACGTTCGTTTTACTGTCAGAGACAGCAAAAAATAGAAGTATTAGGAGTATAACAAAGGCAGAACGAGTAAGAAACGTCCTGTGGCACAAGTCTGCAAAATATTAGAAGAAAGTGTAGATAGAAATCTTCCTAGAATAGGGAGATGAAGATGCCAATTTGCTACAGAATATAAAAGATGGACAATAGGGCGAAAACAGGTCAAGAGGAACGGGACGAGGCAGCACAGAATGCGTTAGGTGGCAGTTGGTCACTAGATCTAGTAGGTGGCCCCACAAGACACCAGCAAGCCTACACAGAATACCACACACATGTAAATGAGCAAATCAATATAATGAACGTATCACAGACAAACAAAGTAGGTAAGAGGACGTGAGTAAAGATAGTGGATGTATTGACGAGTCAATGGATATGTTTGATTCGCCAAAGGTCAAAAGAGAAGTGCGTGAATCATGAGAAGTAAAATTTGAAGAAGAAGACTTATCAGAACAGGAAAGCGAAAAATCACCAGATATGACAGAACTGTTACAAATGTTAGCCACGCAGATTGCAGCACAAGGCCAACAAATTAATTGCACGAATTGCAGGACAGGGTCAGCAAATTGAAATGCAAGGGTCCAAAACTAGTAAACAAATAGATGCAATAAATTCGAGAGTAGGTGTTGTGAGTAACGCTATCAAGGATTTAAAAAGTAAAATTAATGTTAGCAATGATAGTATCGCCAATGTACAATAAGAAATAAACGACATTAATGAAAGATCGGACACTGATGGTTCAATTCGCTCTGCGCACTTTGGGACTTAACTTCTGAGGTCATCGGTGCCATAGAACTTTGAACTACTTAAACCTAACTAACCTAAGGACATCACGCACATCCATGCCCGAGGCAGGATTAGAACCTGCGACCGTAGCGGTCGGGCGGTTGCAGACTGTAGCGCCTAGAACCACTCGGCCACACCGGCCGGCTTTGACACTGAGATAGTGAAGATTCACGTCCAAGTAGAGCCTTTAATAATAACCAAAGTTGATGAAATAGTATTCGGTCTTAAATCCGAAATATTAACCAAATACAACACCGAGTTTGCTCAAGTGAGACAATCGGTGACAGAAACTGAAAAAGAATTATGTTAACAGATAACTACATGCGAAAAAAGTGTGAGCATCACACTTTTCAAATCCAAGGCGAAGTATGCGACTTGGAAAGAAAAATGAAGGAAAGACCGACCAACGTTACGGAAAGAGTCATTAGTAGCAAACTATTAGAGGGCGAAGAAAGGTTAGACCCTACGAAAAGACACAGTGGATGGCATCCTCTTGATTTCGTAAAGGACTGAGAAAGGAATGTTCCTGAATATCTGACAGAACAGGACAAGATTAATGCAATTATTAGCGCCTTAGCAGACGATGCTAAAAGATGGGGGCTAAATTTGGAAACAGATAGGATGTCTTTTGATGAATTTAAACAGAAATTTGTCGAAGAATATTACTCTGAACAGAAGAACGACTATCTGTGGCGCAAATTTATAATGGCCAGGATGTACGACATCAGAGGCAGGCATTCTATGAAAGAATTCTGTGAGACCTGGTATCTAAGGCTGATCTAGACAGAAAAAATCAGAAATAATGCTAGGCGCAAATTGAGACGCGTATAGCACGTGTGACGTGACACGACACTACACCGCGACACGCACGTGCCGCACGAGTCGCGCGGGTGCAGCGCGTATTGCGACGCGTACACCATACTTCGCACGCGCCGACTGGCGACGCTCTGCGATGACAGAACCGAAGCGCGCGCAACCTGTTATCGTTCTCATAAGATTTTACAGAAACTATTCACTGAAAATATTTGATTTTTCCCTTACTTGTAGCGTTATATGTCAGCTTCGTGGCGAAGTGCCCATCATCTCGCTAATGACCATTCTTACTGTGATGTACACATTTTAGTAAGACCCTAAGCAAAACGCAAAAAGTTTGCAACGAAAATTAGGCGTTTGGTGGGTATTACACCATATGTTGCTGCGTATGAAATTTAGCTAACATGTTGAATTTTTGTTTAGACTTGGGAGGAGGTCTCTATCTGCCTCAGATCTCGAGAAAATGGATCCCATGCAGCGCGCTCACTTCCTATCTCACGCCCGCAATAATGAAATACTCGCAACATCTCTAATATCTCCTAAATCGCTAGAGACATCGAAACGAAAGTTTGGCGAATGATAGCACACAAGGAGGACAGTGTTTTGCCAATTCTTAAACACACGGAAGTTTCTTATCTAAGGTGATATATCAGTACTTATACATCCCTTTTTATTTATTTTACTCCAGTGACTGTAATTTTTTAAGAGTTATCGACAGCTAGCGAAACAAGAGCTTCCTAGTACGAAAATAAACATGAAATTACTTCTTTTTTAATGTTACTGAAAACCGACACTATGAGGTTTCTCGTAAGTTATTGAGCTCTGTGATTGCCAATTACTTGTTTAATGAGGCACTTCGTTTCGGAATTCTGTCGCAATAGCTGCTGTGAGATGAGTTTGGCAAATTACACTGTGACAAAGGAAATACAATTGAACAAGTCACCAAGATAAATGTGGACGTTACTCACAAACGGTGATGCTTCTTCGAATGAGAAAAGGTTAATAACTCACACAAAAATAGATTGCAAGTTCTGTTGGAATTTTGGTGGAATCCCCGTAACCCATCGTATTTTTAACACTGAGCGACTGGAATGGAAACTTGCCAGAGGATTTTATTCCTTCTCTTGATCTGAGCAGTATTAAAATAATGACGACCGTTCCTTCAGGCGGAATGATAGGCACATGCCAGACACTGGTTATTCACCTACGGCTTGCCAAACTGACAATGTGTGATCGCGAATAAAGTAGTTATTATCGAGAGAAATAAACAATTGATCTGTCGCACAACACAATGGTCAGTGCATTGTCAGCAGCGGAGGATTATTCGCACGACAGGAGTGCACAAGCTAGCCACGTGTACCTTGTGAGTTGGAGTTCGAAAAACATTGTCATGAAAGTAGATCTGCCTTTCTCAGCAGAACATTTCAAAAAATTAAATATATCTAATCATAACACTCTTTTAGGATATTCCTACTTTCGAAATAATACCCACCATTTTCTTCATTTGTGCAGCCTGTTGTATAATTAGTTTGTTAATGCTGATAATGTGCATGCAACAATTGAAATGCTTTTTCTCATCACGGCGAACCAATTAAAACATTGTTATTTGTGATCGCTTTTCGACTGTTTCTAGCTTGAAGTGGAAATGTGATGTTCACGTGGATGTAGTACAGTGTGTCGTATTACATTATTACATCCATATCCAAGTATTCACAGTGAGACATCTATACTTCAGATCTTGGACGCTTTTTACCAGGAGCACAAAGGAATCACACCTGTGGAGATTATCCCTTTCTAAATTTTTGTAACAGATCGTACGGATACTGCAGCATACTAGGCAGCGAGAAGATAACCTTGTTTTACTTTCCTGCCTCGCTTCTTAATCACATGATTTTATAATATTCCTTGCTTCCTTATTCACTACCCTCTGTCCCTTCTTGCGATCTGAAAACATCGTGAAGAAAGATGGAGCGTTTAAATGGCGAAAAACGAAACTCCACCCAAAGGCAATGAAAATTAGTACACAGTAAGGCAAAATTTATCGTATGGGCAATACTACCACTGCTCATGTGCGTCGTTCCGATGTGAGCATATGGCTGGGCTACTTTTCCGCTCCCCGCCTCAAATTTCCCACGGTGCTAGCGAGGCACGCGCGACGTGCGGCGCGAGAAACTGTGCCTCAACCACAATGCCGCGCGACCTGGCGCAGGCGCGTGTCGCGTCCCAGTCGCGTCGCGTCACAATTTGCGCGGTCTCATTTGAACCTGTGATGTTACAAAAACGCGCGCTGCGCTGCGTAGCGCCACACGCCTAGCCTAAGGCTAGGCGCAAATTGAGACGCGTATAGCACGTGTGACGTGACACGACACTGCAGTGCGACACGCACGTGCTGCACGAGTCGCGCGGGTCCAGCGCATATTGCGACGCGTACACCATACTTCGCACGCGCCGCCTGGCGACGCTCTGCGCTGACAGAACCGAAGCGCGCGCAAGCTGTTATCTTTTCAAACGATTTTACAGAAACTATTCACTGAAAATATATTATTTTTGCCTTACTTGTAGCGTTATACGTCAGCTTCGTGGTGAAGTGCCCATCAACTTGCTAATGACCATTCTTACTGTGATGTACACATTTTAGTAAGACATTACGCAAAACTCAAAAAGTTTGCAACGAAAATTAGGGGTCGCTATGATTTTGCGTTTGGTTCGTATTACACCATATGTTGCTGCGTATGAAATTTAGCTAACATGCTGAATTTTTGTTTAGACTTGGGAGGAGGTCTGGTCTCTATCTGCCTCCGATCGCGAAAAAATGGATCCCATGGAGAGCGCTCACTTCCGATCTCACGCCCGCGAGAATGAAATAATCTCAACATCTCTCGTATCTCCTAAACCGCTCGAGACATCGAAACGAAAGTTTGGCGAATGATGGCACACAAAGAGGAGAGTATTTTGCCAGTTCGTAAACACACTGAACATTCTTATTTATGGCGATATATCAGAAATTGTACTGTATATTTTATTTTTTGCACTCCAATGACTAATTTTTTTAAAGATTTATCGACAGCTACCGAAACAAGAGCTTCCTAGTATGAAAATAAACATAAAATTTCTTCGTTTATGTTACTGCAAACCGACACTATAAGGTTTTTCGTAAGCTATTGAGGTCTGTGATTGCCAATTACTTTTTTAAAGAGGCACTACGTTTCGGAATTCTGTCTCAATAGCTGCTGTGAGGTGAGTTTGGCAAATTACACTGTGGCGAAGGAAGCACAATTAAACCAGTCACCAAGACAAATGTGGCCGTTACTCACAAACGGTGACGCTTCTTCGAATGAGAAAAGGTTAACAACTCACACAAAAGTAGATTGCCAATTTTGGTGGAATCCCCGTACCCCATCGTATTTTTAACACTGAGCGACTGGAATGGAAACTTACCAAAGGATTTTATTCCTTCTCTTGATCTAAGCAGTATTAAAATAATGACGAGCGTTCCTTCAGGCAGAATGATAGGCACATGCCAGACACTGGTTACTCACCTACGGCTTGCCAAACTGACAATGTGTAATCGCGAATAAAATAGTTGCTATTGAGAAAAATAAACAATTGATCTGTCGCACGACACAATGGTCATTATATTGTCAGCAGCGGAGGATAATGCGCGTGACAGGAATGCACAAGCTATCCATGTGTGCCCTGTGACTTGGAGTTCGAAAAACATTGTCATGAAAGTAGATCTGCCTTTGTCAGCAGTACTTTGCAACAAATTGAATATATCTAATCATAACACTCTTTTAGGATATTCCTGCTTCCGTAATAATTTCGACCATTTTCTTCATTTGTGTAGCCTGTTGTATAATTAGTTTATTAATGCTGATAATGTGGATGCAACAACTGAAATGCTTTTTCTCATCACGGCGAACCAATTAAAACATTGTTATTTGTGACT
This sequence comes from Schistocerca cancellata, assembly GCF_023864275.1. Taxonomy (NCBI): domain Eukaryota; kingdom Metazoa; phylum Arthropoda; class Insecta; order Orthoptera; family Acrididae; genus Schistocerca; species Schistocerca cancellata. The sequence continues at coordinate 1,099,900,586 of NC_064626.1, read as the reverse complement.
GCTTTTCGACTGTTTCTAGCTTCCAGTGGAAATATGTTGTTCACATGCATGTAGTACAGTGTGTCGTATTACATTATTACATCCATATCGGAGTTATCACAGTGAGACTTCTATACTTCAGATCTTGGACGCTTTTTACCAGGAGCACAAAGGGATCACACCTGTGGAGATTATCCCTTTCTAAATTTTTGTAGCACATCGTACAGATACGCCAGCATACTAGGCAGCGAGAAGATAACCTTGTTTTACTTTCCTACCTTGATTCTTAATCACATGATTTTATAATATTCCTTGCTTCCTTATTCACTACCCTCTGCCCCTTCTTGCGATCTGAAAACATCACGGAGGCATATGTTACAATTCCAGCGGCCATTGGCTCATCAGTTACTGAAGTATGCATTTTTGTTGACAGAAGAAAAACAAAACAAAACTATACAGATATAAATAACAGAAAAGTATAATGTACTAACGAAGAAAGCCGGAGCGTTTAAATGGCGAAAAACGAAACACTACCCAAAGGCAATAAAATTTAGTACACAGTAAGGCAAAATTTATCGTATCGGCAATACTATCACTGTTCATATGCGCCGTTCCGATGTGAGCATAGGGCCGGGCTACTTTTCCGCTCCCCGCCTGAAATTTCCCAAGGTGCTATAAAGGCACGCGCGACACGCGGCGCGAGAAACTGTGCCGCAACCACAACGCCGCGCGACCTGGCACAGGCGCGTGTAGCGTCCCAGTCGCGTCGCGTCGCAATTTGCGCGGTCCCACTTGAACCTGCGAAGTTACAAAAACGCGCGCTGCGCTGCGTCGCGCCACACGCGCTATACGCGTCTCAATTTGCGCCTAGCCTAAGAGGTATGTGGGAAGCAATCATAAAAGCTTCTCGTCATTCTTAGAGAGGGTCGAAGACAAAGACCATTTGAAGGGAAATCGTGACCACCGTCCGAGTAATAATAATAGAATGACAGAAAGCCCTGATCAGTGTGAATGAAATGAAAATGAGAGATATTGCGGAAATTATATTAGAGCAAGGAAGAGGTAGAGGACGTGGGAGTGTTGCATTCCGTGACAGACGGTATGCAACCTCGAAATTTCCAACACAGAGACGACACAGTAGACTAGTGCCCGTGTGTATTATGGGCCAGATCTGCGCAGATAACGAAAGCGAACATAGAGGCTAAAGGGAAAGGTCCCGAGTTCGTGTCTCGGTCCGGCACACAGTTTTAATCTGCCAGGAAGTTTCAGTCCTACTCCCGTTATACCATTTTATGCTGCTGTTGATGTTATCCTTTACTCATCTGTCCAGAAATCCTTGCCTTCTTTACAACTTCACTGATCCCTACTATATCTAGACTGAGCCTTTGAATTTCCCATTTCATATTTTGTGGCATCCTTACCACGTTCAAACTTCTGACATTCCAGGCTCCGACTCGTAGAACTTTCTCCTTTCGTTGGCTATTCAATAGTTTCCTCACAGTCACCTCCTCCTTGGCAGTAATCACCCGGAAAATCGAATGCGGATTTAGTCCGGAATGTTTCGCCAATGGAGAGATAACCGTGACACGTTTTTAGTTACAGGCCACATGTCCTTTGGATACACATTATGTGTGGTGTCACCGCCAGACACCACACTTGCTAGGTGGTAGCTTTAAATCGGCCGCGGTCCATTAGTACATGTAGGACCCGCGTGTCGCCACTGTCAGTAATTGCAGACCGAGCGCCACCACACGGCAGGTCTAGAGAGACGTACTAGCACTCGCCCCAGTTGTACGACGACTTTGCTAGCGACTACACTGACGAAGCCTTTCTCTCATTTGCCGAGAGACAGTTAGAATAGCCTTCAGCTAAGTCCATGGCTACGACCTAGCAAGGCGCCATTAGCCTTACAGTGCTTGTATTTAAAGACTCTCAATTGTATCGTCAAGAGCGATGTACCACAATGATGGAATAAAGTTAAGTATTCGAGGAGCTACGTACTTTTCTTTATAGCATTCATTAAGTATCCTGTTTCAGACCTCACGCCAGCCGGCGTATGTGTACGCGTGCCTTTCGGTTACCCGTCACGTGGACTGGCTGTCTTGTCAGTCCACAACATTATGTGTCTTTAAAGCAGTGCTTTACGTTGCCTTATGCATTCTCATGCCATTGAGCATTGCCGATTCTTCCTCCTTTAGAGGCAGTTTCCCACCCCAAAGGCAAGAAGTGTCCTAAACCACTGTCTGCTCCTCCGCCCTCTTTGACAACGTTATTGTCTGAGTGAGAGTGACCGCTTCTCATGATGATCTTTATTCTAAATTGAAGCGGTGGCAGAGTTCGAACGCGGAACCGATGACACTTCCTTTTCTAGGTAAAAACGCTATTCGTAGAGCATCCGTAATTAATCTTTTTATGTCTGTCACTGACTGTGACTCTTATTCAGGTTTTAAATTCTCTTGGTTTTCGTTCTCTGCAGTGTTTCTTCTTTTGTTTTCAGCAGATAGAAAAGATGCGAAGTGTTATTTTTTGTCCCGTCGTAAACAGAATCGTCACAATGTTGACGACGATTCAGAATGTCAGATGAAGAACTGACAGCAGATGGCAAGTAATACTCTCAACGAGGAGCAGATATGCAGCAGATCCTGAAATAAATGGTTCAAATAGCACTAAGCACTATTGGACTTCAGCTCGTGGTCGTGCGATAGCGTTCTCGCTTCGTGATGACTGGGTGTTGTGTGCTGTCCTTAGGTTAGTTAGGTTTAAGTAGTTCTAAGTTCTAGGGGACTGATGACCATAGATGTTAAGTCCCATAGTGCTCAGAGCCATTTGAACTATTGGACTTAACATCTGAGGTCATCAGTCCCCTAGACTTAGAACTACTTAAACCTAACTAACCTAATGACATCACACACACCCATGTCCGAGGCAGGATTCGAAACTGCGACCTTAGCGGTCGCGCGGTTACAGACTGAAGCGCCTAGAACCGCTCGGCCACAAGGGCCGGCTCCTGAAATAACAAGATTATTACAATAATATGCGCGTGAACTTCTGTGAAGTTGGGAAGGCAGGAGATGAGGTACTGGAGAAAGTAAGGCTGTGATTGCTGGTTTCGAGTCGTGCTTCGATAACTTATTCAGTCGGTATAAGAAGAAAAATCTGAAAGGAAGTTTCACTTAAAACAAAAATTTCCGAAAAATTAAAACAATTGCAATAAATTAATTTTTTTTCTACAAAAACACATATCATTTGCAGACCTTTAACAAAAGGACTGACATATTATAGTGGTTACAAATGTAATTTAAGCATTGTTCGTTACCAGTTTCCGCAGAATACTGTCAGGTTTCAGGGACAGCAGCAGCACGTTCAACTGGCATACATAATACAACATCTCAAAATAGCACTAAGATGTTGAAATTACTAATACTGGCTGGCAAACAAAGGTTTCATAACACATGGAAGAAACTCTCTTTTTCTGCCGGCTGTTAAAATATCTATTGTACACTTCTAAACCTTTCTTTTCTTTGTCTAATGAACGACTCTGTAATATGAGCTATGATTATCACAGATTCGCTGAGTCATGTTTTATTCCGGAGACACCGATATAAAAGTTTTAGTGCACGATTCACATACACTGCACTTTATTTTTTTTTAAAAAAAGAAAAGAAGGCATTGTTCACTTGAACTAACATCACGATTCTCACAACAGTCACTCAATAATTTTAACTAACACCCACATTCAATACATGGATTCAATGTTTTTAATGAACTTCTATGGAAGAGCATTTCGCCCATGTAACGTGTCAGTGTGTCATGGGCTTCATCTCAATTGCAGTATGTGCCCCCAAGTCGGTCTTAGACTGGCGGTGATCTTGCGACAGCTGAGATTTTGCAATTGCTACCTGCGAAAAGAGAAACATTGGTCAACATTAGTAGGCGCCGATCTGCACAGGATCTTTGACGTAATTCTTAAATCCAATCACTAGAATATACATTTTTCTTAGCACTTTCGGATTTTTAATTACTAACGAATAGATATATTTAAACTGTCAGCTGATATGCGGTACATTGAAAAGGAGAACTTTGTAACGAAGAGTATTTACCGAACCCTCTTAAGTCAGATGCAGACACAGCTGATCGTCAGTAATCATTTACAATGAAACGAAGCCAAAAGCTACCTTCATGTAACGAATAAATAATTCATGTAGCGCTGTACCGACTTTCAGTGTACTACGAAGGAAGACATTTTAAAATTTCACAAACTGGCAACGAATAGAAGTAAATATGACAATAATATTAATACTTCCAGGGGGCACATTAAATGAATGCAGGGTTTCCTTGGGAATCCAGATTGTCGTACAACTTTACTGAAGTCTAAGGGGGAAGAAGACAATTTTCCTATAGGTAGTAGAGACGTACAATGGAAGAAAGTTTCTGTTCCAGACACTCCTCAGACAGATTTGAAGACTACTGAGGAAATTGGAGTTTTATAAATGTAAATAATGAAGGGATTTAGATATTCCAGTGTCAGACTTATTCTTTATAAGGGAACCCAAAGTCACACAGTTCACCTTTTATTGTGATTTGAGATCCTCCGTTGGTTTGGGATCATTATCAAGTCAGAGGAGGTGTCTGTGTCACTTAGCAAGGAGTGAGTAATGTTTCGTCCAGTGCGCTTATTTATACTGCTAGAAAGTGAGCTGGAACGAGAAAATTAAAGAACTTGTTCACAGATATTTTGTCGCTATCGATCATATTAATTTGGGAGTTTTTCATTTGAATGGGATGATGTGAACTTTCATGGGAGTTCAAGGCTTCTACACCAGTCAGAGATTAACGCTGCAAAGCATAATACATGAAAATAACTCAGTTGAATTTAAAAAAATCCCTGACCAAGAAGCCGCAAAATCTTAAAGAAAGACGCAATAACAGACCAGCCAAGAAACGTAGTTTACCAAAGTAACTTTTCAACAGATTGTAGTTGACTTAATCAGGAAATACCTGACCAAAATTAACAACATAGAGAATTTGAGACTTTCTAAATATTTTTGAGATAAATGGTGAACATTGTTACGTTAAGCCCATCATTCACCATTGTCAGTGACCATTGTCAGTTTTCGTCGGACATTCTGTTCTGTAGACATTACTAAACAGATCAGAGGTATCTCACCACTGACGAAAAAGCCACGTGATCAGTTCTCGTCGTTGAAGGAATTTTCTGGACCTATCAGTTAATATGCATGGTTGACTAAGAGCTTCGTACTTATGATCCTCAGGCAAAGGTTTCACATGAAGACGATGAGGAGGAAACACGTACAAAAGTTACTTCAATATCATTCATCTCTGAAACTCACCAAAAAACCCTCCACACTCAAATAACCGTGACGTCTAAATCACATAATAGGCAATTATTTCAGTTGATACTCAACTTCACATGCAAACTTTCATGAGTAACATAGCAGCTCAACTTTACCAATACAAATTCACTATGTTATATATCTTTAGTAGTGAGTGACACCATTGCTTATTGTTTCATTATGAAATAATGTAATTAACTTAATATGGACTCAGCAGGCAATACACATCAACAAAGTTTATGATGATCGGCACACCAACCACAAACACAAGCAAATAAAGGCACACATACACACACACACACACACAGAACGAAACTTGTCTAGCTTGAAGGGGGAAACCACATGGCGCTATGGTTGGCCCGCTAGATGGCGCTGCCTTAGGTCAAACGGATATCACCTCCGTTTTTTAAAATCGGAACTCCCAGTTTCTGTTACATATTCGTGTAGTACGTAAATAAATATGAATGTTTTTGTTGTACCACTTTTTTCGCTTTGTGATAGATGGCTCTGTAATAGTCATAAACATATGGCTCACAATTTTAGACCAACAGTTGGTAACAGGTAGGTTTTTAAATTAAAATACAGAACATAAGTACGTATGAACATTTTATTCCGGTTGTTCCAATGTGATACATGTACCTTTGTGAACTTATCGTTTCTGAGAACGCATGCTGTTACAGAGTGATTACCTGTAAATACCACATTAATGCAATAAATGCTCAAAATGATGTCCGTCAACCTCAATGCATTTGGCAATACGTGTAACGCCATTCCCCTCAACAGCGAGTAGTTCGCCTTCTGTAACGTTCGCACAGGCATTGACAATGCGCTGGCGCATGTTGTCAGGCGTTGCGATGGATCACGATAGCAAATATCCTTCAACTTTCCCCTCAGAAACAAATCCGGAGACGTCAGATCCGGTGAACGTGCGGGCCTTGGTATGGTGCTTCGACGACCAATCCACCTGTCATGAAATATGCTATTCAATATCGCTTCAACCGCACGCGAGCTATGTGCCGGACATCTATCATGTTCTAAGTACATCGCCATTCTGTCACGCAATGAAACATCTTGTAGAAACATCGGTAGAACATCACGTAGGAAATCAGCACACATTGCACCATTTAGATTGCCATCGATAAAATGGGGGCCAATTATCCTTCCTCCCATAATGCCGCACCATACATTAACCTTCCAAGGTCGCTGATGTTCGATTTGTCGCAGCCATCGTGGATTTTTCATTGCCCAATGGTGCACATTATGCCGGTTTACGTTATCGCTGTTGGTGAATGACGGTTCGTCGCTAAGTAGAATGCGTGCAAAAATCTGTCTTCGTCCCGTAACTCCTCTTGTGCCCAGTGGCAGAACTGTCCACGACGTTCAAAGTCGTCGCCATGCAACTCCTAGTGCATAGAAATATGGTACGGATGCAATCTATGTTGATGTAGCACTCTCAACACCGATGTTTCTGAGATTCCCGATTCTCGCGCAATTTATCTGCTACTGATGTGCGGATTAGCCGCGACAGCAGCTAAAACACCGACTTGGGCATCATCATTTGTTGCAGGTCGTGGTTGACGTTTCACATGTAGCTGAACACTCCCTGTTTCCTGAAATAACGTAACTATCCGGCGAACGGTCCGGACACTTGGACGATGTCGTCCAGGATACCGAGCAGCATACATAGCACACGCCCGTTGGGCATTTTTATCACAATAGCCGTACCTCAACACCTTTCCAGCAATTTGTAAACGGTGCATTTTATAGCGGGTAATGCATCACGAAGCAAATACCGTCCGCACCGGCGTAATGTTTCGTGATACCACGTACTTATCGTTTGTGACTATTCAGTGCCATCTATCACAAAGTGAAAAAAAGTGGTCCAAGTAAAACATTCATATTTCAATACGTACTACACGAATATGTAATAAAAATTGTGGGTTCCTATTTAAAGAAACGCAGTTGATATCCGTTTGACATATGGCAGCGCCATAATAAATATATACACTCCTGGAAATTGAAATAAGAACACCGTGAATTCATTGTCCCAGGAAGGGGAAACTTTATTGACACATTCCTGGGGTCAGATACATCACATGATCACACTGACAGAACCACAGGCACATAGACACAGGCAACAGAGCATGCACAATGTCGGCACTAGTACAGTGTATATCCACTTTTCGCAGCAATGCAGGCTGCTATTCTCCCATGGAGACGATCGTAGAGATGCTGGATGTAGTCCTGTGGAACGGCTTGCCATGCCATTTCCACCTGGCGCCTCAGTTGGACCAGCGTTCGTACTGCACGTGCAGACCGCGTGAGACGACGCTTCATCAAGTCCCAAACATGCTCAATGGGGGACAGATCCGGAGATCTTGCTGGCCAGGGTAGTTGACTTACACCTTCTAGAGAACGTTGGGTGGCACGGGATACATGCGGACGTGCATTGTCCTGTTGGAACAGCAAGTTCCCTTGCCGGTCTAGGAATGGTAGAACGATGGGTTCGATGACGGTTTGGATGTACCGTGCACTATTCAGTGTCCCCTCGACGATCACCAGTGGTGTACGGCCAGTGTAGGAGATCGCTCCCCACACCATGATGCCGGATGTTGGCCCTGTGTGCCTCGGTCGTATGCAGTCCTGATTGTGGCGCTCACCTGCACGGCGCCAAACACGCATACGACCATCATTGGCACCAAGGCAGAAGCGACTCTCATCGCTCAAGACGACACGTCTCCATTCGTCTCTCCATTCACTACTTAAACCTAACTAACCTAAGGACATCACACACATCCATGCCCAAGGCAGGATTCGAACCTGCGACCGTAGTAGTCGCGCGGTTCAGGACTGCGCGTCTAGAACCGCGAGACCACCGTGGCCGGCAGAGTATTCAGGAAGAACATATACGGAAAGAAATGAGACAGGTGAGTACTAAATAATGAAGAGATACGGCTGAAGCTCTCTGAGGCTACAGATTCTGTGACAATGCATATCTCAGCAGGGAGTTCAATTGAAGAGGAATGGACGTCTCTAAAAGGAGTAATCATACAAGGAAGGTAATGGCGCGAAAACTATGGGTAACTCAGCGTATTGGATGAAATTAAAAGCATGTGAGCTAAGACTGCGATGGTAATTCCAGTGTTGGATGCGGAAGAGAGAGTGAATGGGAGGAAAGAGTAGATTGAAGGGCTCTATGTGGTGGAGGACGTGTCTGTTGGCGATCTGGAAGAAGAAATAGAAGTCGATAGGAAAGTTAGACGGGATCCAGAATTAGATTTGGACTTCAAAAGAAGTATGGAAGACTCAAGATCTAATAAGGCTGGAGGCATAGATAACATTCCATTCAAATTTATAAAATTTACGAGGGAAGTAGCTACAAAACGACTGCTCACAATGGCACGTAAAATGTATGAGACTGGTGCCGTATCAGCACAATTTCGGAGAAACATTACCCACACAATTCAGAAGATAGTAACAGATGACAATTGATAACGTTATCGTCAAATTAGATTAACAGCTTACACATATAGCTGCTGACGACAATAATATTCAGAAGAATGCAGAGGTAGTTGGGGATCTGTTAGATGACGATCAGTTTGACTCTAGAAAAAGTAAAGGCACTAGAGAGGTAATTCTGACGTTGCAATTGCTAGTGAAAGCAAGACAGAAGAAAAATCAAGATGCGTTCATTGGATTTATCGAAATCGAAAAAGCGTTCGACAGTGTGAAGTGGCACAAGATGTTCGAAATGCAGAGAAAAATTAAGGTCAGCTATAGCCAGCCGGGTAATATGCGATATGTACAAGTACCGAGGAGGTACAACGTTAGTGGAAGACCAAGAACGTATTCCTCTGATTACAAATTGTGTAAGACAGCGATGTAGCCTTTCGCTCTTACTGTTCAATACGTTTATCGAAGAAGCAAAGATGGACATAAAATAAAGATGGAAGAGAGGGATTAAAATTTAAGGTGGAAGAATATCAATGATAGTACTCGCTGATGACATTACTGTCCTCAGTGAGAGTTGAGAAGAATTACAGGATTTTCTGAACGAAATTGACAGTCTAAGGAGTACAAATTAGGAATTGGGAGTAGATTGAAGAACGACGAAAATAATGAGAAGTAGCGGAAATGAGAACAGCGAGAAAATTTAACATCAGAATTAGCGATCACGAAGCAGATGAAGTTAAGGAATTCTGGTACCTAGATAGTCAAGTAACGCACGAGGGGCCGAGCGAGGAGGACATAAAAGGCAGACAAACACAAGCAAAAAGAGCATTTTTTGCCAAGAGAAGACTGCTAGTATAAACCATAGGGCTCGGTCTGAGGAAGAAATTTCTACGACCGTACACTTGTATGTTAGTGAAACATGGATTGTGGGAAAAACGGAACGCAAGACAATCAAAGCACTGAGATGTGGTGCCACAGAAGAGTGTTGAAAATTAGATGGATTGATACGGATTGAGGAAGTTCTCTGTAGGAGCGGAGAGGGAAGGAATATACGGAAAACACTGACAAGAAGAAGTTGCAGTATGATAGGACATCTTTCAAGACATCAGGGAATGCATTCCATGGTACTAAAGCGAAAAGTAAATAACTATGGACGTACGTAGGAACTGGTACTTTGATATTAAAGGGTTGGTCAGGGGAAGAATTCGTGGCTGGCCCCATCAAACCTGTCAGAAGAATTATGACACAAAAAGCTGGAGACTGGGAGGGGAGACGGTGGAAGAAGTGACGAAAGTAGTAGGTGGTTGTATGTGGCCTTACGGTAGTAGTGGTTTTGTTATTTTGTTCATACAGTACACAAATGTGTGTGTGTGTTTATGTGTGTGAGAGAGAGAGATAGGGAGAGAGAGAGAGAGAGAGAGAGAGAGAGAGAGAGAGAGAGGGAGGGAGCAGAGAGAGAGAGACAGAGGCAGACAGAAAGAGGAAAGCGATCGAGAAAGGGAGTGAAGGAGAGATGACAGTGTTTCACCAGATTGTGTCTAAAATAATTGAGTGATGAAAATACATGACTGGTAGTTCAAGTTAAACGTATGTTTCCTTTTGAATACTAAATTACGTTGTGATCTGGAAATGCGACAGACTTCACAAAGCTGTTCAAGGATTTTTCTGAGTATTACAATGGACGGTGGCTCGTTACAGAGTAACGCAGTTATGATTTTCTCAGTTGGCTAATCCAAATAGCTATGTTTCTGTGAAAATGCGTTACTAATAGTCGAGTAGCCTGTAATATGCAATTACCAAGATGTACAAGAGGAAACAAAGTAATGCAACAACCCTCAGACGATAGACGTGTCGTTTTGTCACAGTGCTTCAATCAGTTCTGTCAGTGTACAGTTGAGTGCGTAAAAAAATTAAGAGAGCTCTTTGTTATACGTAATGTTGGCATAACTCTGCTTTACGATATTTGCGATGTGGGGTCGAGAGTTGTGATGAACCCACAGCATCCACTGCCGCAGTTTTCCCGGAAGTGTCGCCTTAATTGCACGCCGTATTTTCTCCAGCGTTGCTCTGTACCTTTCCACGGGGATGGAGACACCAGTTTGTTTGAAGTCAGTAAGCAACAGGCCTCGGTAATTAGCACGTTGGTTCTGTTTCGACGCATTGGGTAATAACGTTGCCATTATTACGTTTTCACATTTACCCTACTCACGTCGGAAAGATGCAAATACCGCAATAATCACTTGATCACATGTCAGCGCTTATACAGGGTGGAGGACAAATGCCTCGAGGTCGGCATGCGGTTTCTCATCTAGATTCAAGACAAATGTTTATCTAGTGAAATCACATAGGGTGCATTTTGAAAACACTTATATGAAAACGAGGAGTTGGCAGAACTGCCGCATCGTTGCTTTATTTGAAAAGGTCAAACTTGCTCCAAAAATTGTACACTTTCCAATTACCAATTCCGTCCATATCTTCAGATCATAAAAATATTCTGGCTTGGTATTAACGTCATAATCTGCATACCTTCTACCACAGTAAGCACTTACCATGTACATAAATATATCGATTTTGACGTTGGTATCCAATAAGAATATTTTTATGATCTGAAAAAGGCACTGGCCGAAACCGGTAATCATGAAATGTACAATTTTTCCCTGCAAGGCGGATCTTTGCAAATAAAGTGCAATAATGTGATCGCGGACTCATCTGCATACTCTATGTGTTCAGCCGACTGTCGCATCGTGGAGCACATCGAAATGTACAAAAGAATGTGTATCACCCCGCACTATCTTACCAGACGTCGTATCTCACTGAATAGTATGCTGGAACGTCAAACCCACATCCACCATGGCGCTATGGTTGGAGCCCTTTTCAGGTTACTTTTTTAAGTCTTGAACATCCGTTCCCTAGTTCTCGCTGTTTATAAACACGACGTCGTTTTATCACACGACAATAGCCTACCACACGACGTTTTTAGTGCTGCGTGGATCGGACAACCAAGCTACTGCTGCTGCTCTTGCGTATGTTGCTCGGTAACCCCAAAGGTGCCATCGAGATAAAAATATTTCTCGTTGCTTGCACCAACGCTGTCGAGAAACCGGTAATCGTCGTTCACAAGTAATAGACAGCAGTCATCCAGGGACTAGACGTGCTCCAGAAACAGGAGGCGCGGTTCCTGAAAACAATCACTTCGGAAAAATGCCCGATATAGCAAGGCACTTCCAGATATCTCAAAAACTGGTTGTTGGAGTGTTGCACGATGAAGAACTGTATTCATATCATTACACGTTTGCTCAACGCCAGCGGCCAGAAGACTACATTCGATGAGTACAGTTTTGTGAATGGTTTTTGCATCATGTGGAAGATAACGAACATTTTATGAATTATGTGATAGGGACTGAAGAATGTAGATTGACTCATGAAGGTATTTTCAACATCCACAAAAGCCATTATGGTTCGGAACACAACTCACATGTCATCCTGTACATGGCTTTCAGGAGGCTTAGGCATTAACGTGTGGGCTGGAATAGTGGGTGGAGTGCTTTTCGGGCTTTACCTAATGACAGACAAGTCGAATGCGTCCCTGTATCGTACGGTTCTTTGCAACACTTCGCCCAACGCATTTGAAATCGTTCCGTTTGGTGTTCGATGACAACCATCGTTTCAGCATGACATTGCACCGCCATACTTTGAAATAAATGAAGCGTTTCCGGTCGTGGAGGTGCAGTGTTACGGCCTCTATATTCCGCTGGCTTAATCTACCAGATTTTAACTTGTGGGGACGCTTCAAGGAAAAAGTTTATAGTACTCCACCCACGGATGTTCGTAACCTAATAGTTTGCGTACATTACGCTTCGGCAATGGTAGCAGAAAGTGTGTTGCATAGGGTCCAGCCAAGTATAATCCAGCGAGTGGCGAAGTTTTACCAACGTAATGTGATCGCTTTTAACGTCTTCTCCAAAGTAAACGTTGCTCGTACGTGTACGAATCGGCTCTGTGAAGATGAGGCTGCACGGTAAACGTACGAAACGGAATTGTAGTGCGTAGCATAATGTACAATCCAGTGAAGCCTGCCTACTGTGTTTTGTACCTCACTGGATCCAGATGATGTTACTGTATCCACCATTATTTTCTGTTGGCTTTATATGTGGATCTTACTGTACCCACCATTATTTTGTGTTGACTTTGTTTGTGTCGTGGACGAAACAAAATGGTGTGTGTGTGTGTATGTGTGTGTGTGTGTGTGTGTGTGTGTGTGTGTGTGTGTATTGTACCAGGGACCTAGAAACGATGGAGAGGCTTCGTCCCGGCGTAGCCCTCAGACGTTCACAACCCCACAACTGGCCACTGCAGTCCACCCACCCCAGCTACCGACCCACACTAAACCCATTGTAGTTGTGCGGTTCGGTCCCCAGTAGACGCCCCCCCCTCCACCCCCCACTCCCCGGGAACGTCTCATACCTTACCAGTGTAACCCCAAATGTTTGCGAGGTAGAGTAATTATGGTGTACACGTACGTGGAGGCAGTTTTTGCGCAGTAATAGCCGACATTGTGTAACTGAGGTGGAATGAGGGGAACTGGCCCGAATTCGCCGAGGCAGATGGAAAACCGCCTTAAAAACCATCCACAGGCTGGCCGGCACACCGCACCTCGACACCAATCCGCCGGGGGGATTCGTCCCAAGCACCGGCACGCCTTCCCGCTCGGGAAGCAGCGCATTAGACCGCGTGGCTAGCCGTGTGCGGGCAAGCAGATTGGTAGTTTACATCCATAAGAACTTCTTATAATGTTCTAATGTTTAAATACACTCCTGGAAATTGAAATAAGAACACCGTGAATTCATTGTCCCAGGAAGGGGAAACTTTATTGACACATTCCTGGGGTCAGATACATCACATGATCACACTGACAGAACCACAGGCACATAGACACAGGCAACAGAGCATGCACAATGTCGGCACTAGTACAGTGTATATCCACCTTTCGCAGCAATGCAGGCTGCTATTCTCCCATGGAGACGATCGTAGAGATGCTGGATGTAGTCCTGTGGAACGGCTTGCCATGCCATTTTCCCTGGCGCCTCAGTTGGACCAGCGTTCGTGCTGGACGTGCAGACCGCGTGAGACGACGCTTCATCCAGTCCCAAACATGCTCAATGGGGGACAGATCCGGAGATCTTGCTGGCCAGGGTAGTTGACTTACACCTTTTAGAGCACGTTGGGTGGCACGGGATACATGCGGACGTGCATTGTCCTGTTGGAACAGCAAGTTCCCTTGCCGGTCTAGGAATGGTAGAACGATGGGTTCGATGACGGTTTGGATGTACCGTGCACTATTCAGTGTCCCCTCGACGATCACCAGTGGTGTACGGCCAGTGTAGGAGATCGCTCCCCACACCATGATGCCGGGTGTTGGCCCTGTGTGCCTCGGTCGTATGCAGTCCTGATTGTGGCGCTCACCTGCACGGCGCCAAACACGCATACGACCATCATTGGCACCAAGGCAGAAGCTACTCTCATCGCTGAAGACGACACGTCTCCATTCGTCCCTCCATTCACGCCTGTCGCGACACCACTGGAGGCGGGCTGCACGATGTTGGGGCGTGAGCGGAAGACGGCCTAACGGTGTGCGGGACCGTAGCCCAGCTTCATGGAGACGGTTGCGAATGGTCCTCGCCGATACCCCAGGAGCAACAGTGTCCCTAATTTGCTGGGAAGTGGCGGTGCGGTCCCCTACGGCACTGCGTAGGATCCTACGGTCTTGGCGTGCATCCGTGCGTCGCTGCGGTCCGGTCCCAGGTCGACGGGCACGTGCATCTTCCGCCGACCACTGGCGACAACATCGATGTACTGTGGAGACCTCACGCCCCACGTGTTGAGCAATTCGGCGGTACGTCCACCCGGCCTCCCGCATGCCCACTATACGCCCTCGCTCAAAGTCTGTCAACTGCACATACCGTTCACGTCCACGCTGTCGCGGCGTGCTACCAGTGTTAAAGACTGCGATGGAGCTCCGTATGCCACGGCAAACTGGCTGACACTGACGGCGGCGGAGCACAAATGCTGCGCAGCTAGCGCCATTCGACGGCCAACACCGCGGTTCCTGGTGTGTCCGCTGTGCCGTGCGTGTGATCATTGCTTGTACAGCCCTCTCGCAGTGTCCGGAGCAAGTATGGCGGGTCTGACACACCGGTGTCAATGTGTTCTTTTTTCCATTTCCAGGAGTGTAAAAGTAACAGTAACAGAAAGATACCGTACTGTGGAGGTGTAAATTAGATACAATTTGATGCCTTAACTGAAGAAAAGAATTTCGGCGTGAGCGCGGCTTGAACGTCGGTGCGTCTGATATCCCTTTTCCGTGGCAATGATTCGTCTCACCGAGATAATAGGACAGCTCTAGAACAGGGTAGAGTTCATGCTACCTGTACTTGGCCACGCTGCACGCAGTTACACCGTTGCCAGAGCCTCCTTTTTAAATCGCCTTTATGTTAAACCTATGTTTTGTTAGATATGATTTCGTCGTGAAATGGGTTGAGGAATCGTATGCCGACTGCCCAGTGAGTCTTTTTTTTCTTAATCCTGTATACCCGCATCGGAGTCGCCCTACGTTGCATATACGCCGCAGCAAAGCACTCAAGCGGAAACGTTTTGATCGCCCATTATACACCTGGTTCATGTTCACAGTAAATGAATAAATATGCCCAAGTCATTGTACTAAAAATATCCAAAGACCTTACATAACCGGCTCCGGACTGAGCTACACCCTCCAATCATTGCATGTATAACGCCTCTTTGGATCTTTGGTGATCTCGACGCCTTCCATCATTCGATAAGAGGCAAAAGTCGAGACTCGTCAGATCATGCCTCCAATCTGCTGCTGACGGGTTTTGGGTTTTTTTTTTTTTGCCACTTAAGACGTAGATCTTCATGTGTCACTCATAGAATGGGCTTGGGAGGTACCCGACCCCAAAACCCCATTGAACATAGTTCCGACGTTCGCTCGGAAACTGGTCGAGATGGGTCAGCATTCGCTAACAGCAGCAATTTCTGACGGATCTGTACGTTATCGTTCAAACAAATTTCGGGCTTGTAGCCTGTCATTGTTCAATACCTTCCACAGTATTTGAACTTCCCACCTGCCCGACGTCCTCAAGTGTGTCATCGATGATTTACGAACTACATTTGACAGTTTATGTTTCGAAAGACGACATCACAGTTACAGGTAGTCTGCGTAAACCAGTTCTTCGCCTCTGATGCAGCGTACATATGAATCGTCATAACCGCTTCAGCATCAACTAAGACCTGAAGATGGTGCAGTGAAGTGCCGAAACTGACAGCTACACAATAAATTACAACATAATGACTTCTGTAGGCGTTTTACTTTCTTACAAAAAGGAAATTGGTGCCATTCCATAATGGGCGCCTGGTACAGAAAGGTGTTATTAATTTATTGAAATAAGACGGTCTCGGTTGCAAAATCTTTTTCAGTTACAGAAAATGACGCGTTTTGCCCTTTTGGGCAACCAGACTCTTGTTGATACTACATCCACGACCTGCCTTAGCGGTTTTATGACACTGTTGATTTTAATAAAATAAATAACTATGAAACACGGACTAAAGTATCTCCCAGGTTATATGTCATATGTAACAACAGCATCTAACCAATAAATAAAGTTTTCAATTATGTTTCTGTCGAACTATCGAGCTTCCACTGAGATCTAGTGACGGCTGAGGCTATTGTCTTCAAGACGGGTATTGCCACTGTATTTTTTCTCGCAATACGAATTAGAGTCAGCTTACCGCGATATCGGCATTTAATGTTTGATTAATTTTCTTCATTGTTTCATCCGAATGTAGCAATTTGAAGTAAATCGGCCAAGAACTTTGAAGTAAATCGGCCAAGCACTTTCTAAATGTTTGGTAACAACTTTTCCCTATGTCCGACCATATGTTCATTAGGGCATCGTGCAGAAATTTGAAATAAATCTGCCAAGAACTTTTAGAGGTATCTGATAACAAGGTATCCGTTTTACATACTACATACATTTGTGTTTCAAGTCAGATTACAGAATCTTATGTAGACGGTTCAAGTGGTTCAATGCCTCCGAGCACTATGGGACTTAACATCTGAGGTCATCAGTCCCGTAGAACTTAAAACCACTTAAACCTAACTAACCTAAGGACATCACACACATCCATGCTCGAGGCAGGATTCGAACCTGCGACCGTAGCGGTCACGCGGTTCCAGACTGAAGCGCTACACCGGCCAGCTTATGTAGACAGTGATCTTCCTCTTGTCTTGAAGGGAAAATGTGCAAAATTTCATCAACATCGGAATAAAACTGTTTTGAAAACTGTAGATCTGAATGAATTAAAAACAAACATACAAACAGACAAATGGACACTGTTTCTGTACATATGAACCAGTTGTTACCAGTGGCTACACACGCATATGAGGAGTTTTGTTATAAAGAGTCTTAGTGAAGGAATATGTTATTGTATGTGCGGTAACGTTAGCTGCCCTCACGTGTCTGCCTATTTATGTAAGCAAGGATCATGATGTGCGTGGCCGATGCCCCTTCAAAAGCTGTCACAACGCACGGTGCAGCAGCATGTGCAGCAGCATGTGCAGCATCGCAGTCATGCAGTGCATACAGAGGGGCATGGGCAGGAGCATTCATCGATGCACTGTGCAACTGAAGTAGCTATGCATTGTGCTAAGTGTACATTATGTAAAAATTTTAATAATTATTTTAACACTGTTCGTGTTCACTGGTGTAAAGAAGAGATGCTCCATTCCCTATTTCATGCTTTTAGGGATCGACTGTTTTCTTTGAATTAGCCTATATCCTTATGTCCTTCCCCAGGCTTCAAGCTATCTCTGTACCAAATTTCAGGAAATCGCTTCAGCAATGAGCCGTGTCGGCTTCCTTACCTTTTACGAATTGCCCGCATCGTCCGTATGAGTTTGTGGGCGTGGTATAGAGTGCGCTGTTTCTATCAGGGGTCTTTGTGGAGGTGTCGTGTTCAGTGAAGCGATTCTTTGCCACAGGTAACAGTGAGCTGGAACCGGTGTTGCTTGGGTGACAACGTCCTCGTCTCTCGGTGTTAATGGGGTCACGTGCCTCGACTTTGTGGCGCGGTGTACTAACTTTGGGATGTTTGGGTGTGTACAACCACTTTCTTATTATAGAGCTCACTCAAGACTTCCGTGACAATTTTCCGTGTGGTAATCTAGTTGCACAAGGTAGCTGATTGGCAGCTGCAGAATTAAGTCCCATTGTTGCTTGTTCGCAGGTCCTTGTGGCCGAGCGGTTCTAGGCGCTGCAGTCTGGAACCGCATGAACCCTACGGTCGCAGGTTCGAATCCGGCCTCGGGCATGGATGTGTGTGATGTTCTTAGGTTGGTTAGGTTTAAGTTCTAGGGGAATGATGACCTCAGATGTGAGGTCCCATAGTGCGCAGAGCCATTTGATTTGTTGCTCGTCCCGCCTAGTGAGAATTTAGGATGCAAGGAACCTAGTTCTTGTCTGAGCGGCTAGATCGAACTTACACAGGTGAGCGTGATTGTTCCGGCCATGTAAAAGTCTCGCCACCACGCCTGTCCCGGTGCGACGAACCAAGTTGGTTTGCAAATTTCTTGTCATTTAGGTGTCTTAGTCCATGCTCGATAGTTTCTGGAATTTTTTTTTTATTCTACCACGTTTTGCGATACTCGCAGCGCTTAATGCTGTAACTGCGGTAGTGGTGAGCATGTAGTGGTGGCCCAGACTTAGACGGGCCTTTAGTCTCTGCCAGCAGCATGGACGGTGTGGTATGCCACCTTATGGGACTCTTGGACAGTAGTGCCTTCGCAGATATCACCCTACACGCCGGCCTGGCAGTTTTGTATCTTTGTTTTAATAGTCTAATGTGTTTTTAATCTTGGACAAGATTTTTATTGTTACTGGAAGCTACTTCTTTTATTAGCTGCCCATTCTTTTGGTTTAGTGTTTTATTTAATGCGGCATATTTGATGTGAATAGTGTTGCCTGCAAGAAAAAAAGCGTCAAGGAAATGAAAAGGCCACAGTGCCAAATACAAAATTAGTTCTTCACTCATTAATTTCTAAGATTAGCTATGGCGCCAAAAGTTTTTTTCTCGCTGGAGATATAGAGGCACCGCCTAGTCCTAATATTTCATGTTCGTTATTTTTCTTTTTTTTATTCTAAAATTCAGGGGATTGCGCCTTAGTTTCATGGTTGTTCAAATGGTGAGTCAGCCTATAAAGGCAAGTTTGTTGCCTCAAAAGTAACGAAAAATTGCATTTAAGTTGTTTTCACCCATTACTATTTTCCCATGATGTGCTCTGTTGGTATCCAGACTGTTGTTCCCTTGGTAATTACTGTTTACATTGAATGTTGCTGTTCTCTGTAATCGTTTCTCGTGGTAAATATATAGTGTTTTTAATGGTGATAAAGTTTGTTCAAAAATGTGTGTGAAATCTTATGGGACTTAACTGCTAAGGTCATCAGTCCTTAAGCTTACACACTACTTAACCTAAATTATCCTAAGGACAGACACACACACCCATGCCCGACGGGGGACTCGAACCTCCGCCGGGACCAGCCGCACAATCCAAGACTGCAGTGCCCTAGACCACTCGGCTAATCCTGCGCGGCGATAAAATGTGTCAAGTGGTGAATAACGTATGCTTAAAGCCCTGGCTCTGTCCTTTCAGGTTTTTATTTTGGTTAAGCAGCTCTCTGAAAGGTGGTATTTCACGCAGTTTAGTCGTGAAAATGTAACACGCAATGTTACTTTCGCATTTATAATGTTATGGATAAACTTTCAATTAAGATATCTTTTTTTCTGTGATTGATTTTTAACGGAGTTAAGCATATATGTCACACCAACACACACTCAAGTTCCTTGTGAAAACCCGGCGAAAATTCGTATAGTGATTTTGGAGATTGGCATTTTAAAACAATCAGACAGACATGAAGAAGTTCGATAAGAAATTTAATAGCGGTAACTGCTGTTTTCTTTTTCCGGTTTTAATGAAATGAAGCCTGTACGTTGACCCAACTACGCTCAAGCTACCTACGAAAACCTCTTGAAAATTTGTCTGGTAGTCAAACAGACAGACACGATTCTTTTACAGTTTTATTTTTAGTATAGATGATTTAGATTTCAGTTACTGAATAATTATCTTCACTGGTAAAAATACGAGAAAATATACAGGGATCAGTAATTGAAAGAGGTAAAATAAAACCACATTTTACATAGTAGCTACGAAGGTAAATTACCGTAGAAACCGAGTGATATGGACCCCTAAATCTTGTGACATCAGATGCTGCTATACGACTTCAGCATGTACAGGTCCTAGCTGAGGCTGCTATTTACAGAGCAGCAGCCAGAGCGTATCTCATATGGGTAGAGGAACACTCCGCACACCACTAATTATTTCTGTTACTGATTCCTGTACATTTTCTCCTATTTTTAGCATTGAAGATAGCTAGTCAATAGGTGAAATCTAGATCTGAATAAAATACAGATCGCATTCGTGACTGAATGCTGAAATTCTTTACCTTTTCTTGATACTGTGTGGGAGCTATGTCTAGAGCGATTAATAGCCGACCAGAATCAAAGGAACGGTCAGTAGAGTGAAAGTCGAAAGAGAGTTGGAAAAGTGGGTTGATGTGACATTTTCCAGACATCGAATGTCTGAGAATGAAGCTGTGGCCGATTTAAGGACTAAGAGTTAAAAGGCGCGACAAAGAATTTGTGATGGATAAAGCTGGGATAAAGACCGTATGATTGGAAGTAATGAAAGTTATTGAGATTCTGCAAACGATTTATGTGGTATGTGAGCTACAAAACACGGAAGAATGTGGTATTGTTAAGGACTGTTTAATCAGTAAACAATGCTTTCAGGTTATAGTTGTCGAACTTCCCCGGATGGGGCCTCAAGACCAACAATGTCACACGCTCATTTATATTTATTTATTTATTTTTTGTTTTAACTGTCTTTTCATTTAGGCCACTTTGAGGTCATAATTGTTTTAATTGGTCACTTTGAAAACATAATTGTTTTAATTATCTTGTTTCTTACTGATCAATATTAAGGAGTGTTTAATCAGTATACGATATTTTGAGATCATAATTATTTTAACTTTCTTTCCCCTTTGATTACTTTGAGGTCGTAATTGGCTTGACTATATTTTCTCTTTGATGTATGATTGCCCACCAACAACTATACAACAGGGATTGCGATTAAGTACGACAGTTGATTAAATATGACTGTGAGTAAATTGAAAATGTCAGTGTAATCTCAGTATACACTAATATATGGCTCTGAATATATTTTCTTTTTTCATTAAACCTATGTGATTCAAGATAGTTAGTTGCCTAAAGCTATTCATAACTATTTTAGTGTGTACTCCAATAACCGAGAGAGGTGCCACGCTATTTTGGCAAAATTAGCGAAGCAGAGACTTCAGTATCAGCCACCATCTGCATATGCCCTCAGCTGGGAGACAATTCGTTGCATATATATTTGGACAAAGAAGTAACTGCAAAGAAACCATGGGTAACAAAAGAAATACTTCATCTGATTGATGAAAGAAGGAATTACCAAAATATTCAGGGAAATTCAGGAATATGGAAATTCAA
This sequence comes from Schistocerca cancellata, assembly GCF_023864275.1. Classification (NCBI taxonomy): domain Eukaryota; kingdom Metazoa; phylum Arthropoda; class Insecta; order Orthoptera; family Acrididae; genus Schistocerca; species Schistocerca cancellata. The sequence goes on along the minus strand of NC_064626.1, from coordinate 1,099,879,143 downwards.
GTTGCTGAAGAATGAAATAAATAGGAAGTGCAGGGAAGCTAAGACGATATGACTCAGCATATAGGAAAGTCAAAACAATCTTCGATGAAATTAAAAGCAAGAGTCGTAACATTAAGAGTGCAACCGGAATTCCACTTTTAAATGCAGGCGAGAGAGCGGATAGGCGGAAAGAGTACATTCAAGGCCTCTGTGAGAAGGAAGATTGTCTGATCTAATAGAAGAAGAAACAGCAGTAGATTTAGAAGAGGTTAGGGGATCCAGTATTAGAATTTAAGAGAGCTTTGTAGGAATTAAGGGGTAGATAATATTCCACCAGAATTTCTAAAATCATTAGGGGACCTGGAAACAAAGCGGGTATTCATGTTGATGTGTAGAATGTATGAATCTAGCAATATACCGTCTGATTTTCGGACAAATATCTTCCACAAAATACCAAAGACTGCAAGAGCTGACAAGTGCGAGAATTATCGTACAATCAGCTTCACAGCTCATGCCTCCATGTTTGCTCAGAAGAGTAATATACAGAATAATGGAAAAGAGAATTGAGGATGTGTTACATGACGATCAGCTTGGCACTAGAGAGGCAATTGTGACATTGCGGTTGATAATGGAAGCAAGACTAAAGACAAATCAAGACGCGGTGATACGATTTGCCGACTAAGAAAAAGCATTCGACACTGTAAAATGGGGCAAGATGTTCGAAATTCTGAGAAAAATAGGGGTAAGCTATAGGGGGAGACGGGTATTATACTATATGTGCAAGAACGAAGAGGGAATAATAACAGTGGACAACCAATAACGAAACGCTCGGATTAAAACCTTGTAAGATTGGGATGTAGTCTTTCGCCCCTGGTGTTTAATCCGTACATCGAAAAATCAATGAATGAAATAAAGGGAAGGTTCACGAGTGGAATGAAAATTCAAGGTAAAAGGATATCGATGATACCATTCGCTGATGACATTACTATTCTGTGTGAAAGTGAAGAAGAATTACAGGATCTACTGAATGTAATGGACAGTGTAAAGAGTACAAAATATGGACTGAGAGTAAATCGAAGAAAGACAAAAGTAATGAGAAGTAGTAGAAATGAGAATAGCGATAAATTTAACATCAGGATTTATGGTCACGAAGTAGATGAAGTTAAAGAATTGTGCTAGCTAGGCAGAAAAATAACCAATGACGGACGGAGCCAGGAGGACATCAGAAGCAGACTGACACTGGCAGAAAGGGCACTCCTGGCCAACAGAAGTCTACTAGCATCAAACATAGGCCTTAATTTGAAGAAGAAATTTCTGAGAATAGGAGTTTGGAGCACAGCAATGTAAGTTTCGGAAACATGGAATGTGGGAAAACCCCAGCAGAAGAGAATCTAAGCATTGAGATGTGGTGATACAGGCAACTGGTTAAAATTAGGTGGACTCATAAGGTAAGGAATGAGGAGATTCTGCGCATAATAGAAGAGGAAAGGGATACGTGTAAAACACTGACAAGAAGAAGGGACAGGATGATAGGACATCTGTTAAGACTGCATGGGAACGTCAAGGCAGGCGTTCACCTCTTCAAGACTCCGTTCTACCACGTCTGACCATCACAAGGATGGCTGTATTGTGGAGAAAGCACATCGTAACCCATTCGCACCTCCGCCTGCCATCCGAGAACAAGTAATGGACTCTTTGCAACATTCTGTGTCATCCATTACCGTTGGTCGGAAACTAGCAACAGCCCCACGTGAAGTCTTCCATTAACCCACATTACGAACTTCTGAGTTTGGAATGATGCCGTGACTGTGAAAGATGCGCTTCGGATGACTGGCGTCGCACTGTTCAATGACGATTCGTGTTTGTGTGTCAACAGTGTTGACCTAAGAGGTCCCATTCTTCCAATGTTTTGGATGTTTACAACGGTGTTACTCCTGGTGTAATGGTGTGCGGAGCTATCGACTATGACTCCAGGTACTGACTGCGGTAACTATGATGGCAGAACGATACATCATGGACATAGTGCGTCCTCTTGTGTTATTTCTTATGCAACAGTATTGTGATCATATTTTTAAACAGGACAATGTCACGTGTGTCTATGAGGTGTCTGCGCGATATTGAAGTACTCACGAGGGCAGAAAATCATCAGATCAGTCCCCGATAGAAGGTGTGGGTCCAGCTTGGCCTGAATTCCGTCCATGTGCCAGTGTGCGGTATGTCCATGACAAGTTACACAGTTGTTGGACAGTATGCCTCAGAAGAGGTTACAACAGCTTTATGGCACCAGTCTGAACCGAATCAGAGCAGGCCGGAAGAGGCAGAGAGCCATGCTGATCACCGAAGTTACACTGCCGAGGTCTTTCGAAATTTGACTCGAATTTGTAATTACTAAAATAACATTACATAGCCTCTCCCCTGTCCGGTGCTTCACTTATTTTGGCAGGCATTGTGCCTATCGGCATGCAATATTTCAATTTTAGTTTGTAGAAACTAGGATAAAACAGGAAAAGACAGTCATACATGGAAGACGGCCAAAGACAGTAGTTCTCCAACTCCCCGCTTTAGAGCGCTGCCGGTCACTTGATAGTGAGTTTTTGTCGCGAGTGACGTATTGATGCTTCCTTTGATTCTTTATTCAAAAAAAGACGAGTATTTTTAATGGTTTAATACACCTTAAAACATACCCATACTTTTCGATATTTCGGTACATTAGACTGTTGGGTAGTTATGAAAACTTACATTTCAGGGCTCTGTAGGTCTATCTGCATCCATCACGTTGTTTCTCTTTGTGTTCACGTCCACTATGTCTGTTGACACGCTATGACCGTCTCTCTCCCTACCGATTGGGAGACGTGGTCTTACCATCTTCGGATTAGTTATTGAAGCCGTAAATCATTCTTCAGTTTTTAGTTTTGATGTGAATTCTTTTTTTTGGGGGGGGGGGCACGCCAAGTAAGCACGTTTCCAAGTAAGTACTTAAAGCAGACACAAAGAAAATGGTTTCTAATTGCTATAAGTAAAAAGTGACACTTATTCTGTCAGATAAGATCCTAGAGAGTTTAGCACTCCAAGGAAAAGAGCGAAAAGTAGAAACCACTTGCGATTTAAAAACTGCAATGGGTACAGGTTCTCATTTGTGTTTAGCCAAACAGGAACGACTCGCGTGATTTCCTACGATTTTCTCAACGAAACTTACCTGTAACAAGCAGTTCAATAACAGCATGTTAACATTATTAGGTGCTCTTTTAACACGATTTCCTCTTTGTTTTCAAAGTATTTTGCGAGCTGGACACCTATCCCTTGCGTCTCTGGCAGTCTAACCCTGACAGACAGGTGAGAAGGCCAAGTGTTACATTATTCTACAAAAAAAGAAGAAAAAGAAAAATCGTACTTAATTTGATATTTGATGTAACTTCCGAAACGAAGCCTTATTTTGACTTTTATTAATATTTGCACTGATGAGATAGAGGTAGTGGGATACCGGAATGCACTTTTACAGTTGGCAGTAATACCGCATCGACGAGGTATAAAAGGGCAGTGCGTGTGCGGAGTTGTCATATGCACTCAGGTGATCCATGTGAAAAGGTTTCTGATGTATTTTGTAGCTGCACGACGGGTATTAACAGACTTTGAACGTGGAATGATAGTTGGACATAGAACCATGCGACAACCCATTTTGAAAATGGCTCTGAGCACTATGGGACTCAACATCTTAGGTCATAAGTCCCCTAGAACTTAGAACTACTTAAACCTAACTAACCTAAGGACATCACACACCCATGCCCGAGGCAGGATTCGAACCTGCGACCGTAGCAGTCGCGCAGTTCCGGACTGCAACGCCGGAACCGCGAGACCACCGCGGCCGGCCTTTTGAAAATCATAAAGCAATTCAGTATTGCGAGACCCACCGTGTCAAGAGTGTGCCGAGAGTACAAAACTTCAGGCGCTGTCTATCGCCAGGGAAACGCAGTGGCCGACGACATTCAGTTAATGACCGCGAGCAGCGGCCTTTGTGTATAGTTGTCATTGCTAACAGACAAGCAACAATGCGCTAAATAACAGCAGAAATCAATGTGGGACGTAAGATAACCGCATCCGTTTGGACAATACGCCGGAATTTGTCGTTAATGTGCTATGGCAACAGACGACCCACGAGAGTTCCTTTGCTAACAGTGCGACATAATCTGCACTGCCTCTCTTCGGCTTGTGGCCATATCGGTTGGATCCTAGACGACTGGAAAATGTAATCTGGTCAGAAGAGTCCAAGATTGAGTTGTAAGAACTGATGGTAGGATTCGAGTGGACCCAAGTTGTCAACAAGGCACTGTGCTAGCTGACTGTGGCTCCATAAACGTGTGGACTGTGTTTACATGTAATGGACTGGCCTTTCTGGTCCAACAGAAGTGATCATTGACTGGAAATGGTCATGTTCGGCTATTAGGAGACCATTTGCCCCCATTCACGTACTTCATGTTCCCAAACAATGATGGAACTTTTACGAGTGACAGTGTGCTATGTCAACGGCCACAGTTGTTCACGATTGGTCTGAATAACATTCATTACAATTCGAGCGGATGGTTTGGCCACCCAGATCGCCCGATATGAATCCCATTGAAAATTTATGTGACTTAGTCGAGAGGCCATCTCGAGTAAGAAGTGCTACACCTGCAACTTTCGCTACGGTGGACGGCTATGGAAGCAGCATGGCTGAATATTTCTTGGGTGGTAAGAGGGGGGTTGGGGTGGGATGGGGGGGGGGGAACCACCAAAGACTTGTTGAGTCCTTGCCACGTCGCGCCGAGTTCCCGCACTACGCCGGGTAACAGCAGGTCCGACACCACACTCGGAAGTATCTCATGACTTTTGTCACCTTACTTATAAGTAGGCTGTTTAGGTTTTTGTGTTGGTAACGCCACGTAGCTGTCTGTATGAAAATCACTGACTGTGCTGTGTGCAGTCTGTGGCTGGTGTGCATTGTTGGAATATTTACTATTGTAGCGTTGGGCAACTGGATGTGAACAGGAGGTAGCGTTGCGCAGGTGGAGGTGAGCCGCCAGCAGTGGTGGATGGGGGAAGAGAGATGGCAGAGTTTTGAGAGGGGGCGATCTGGACTGGTGTCCGTCAGAAAAACGAAATTTGTAAGAATGGATGTCATGAACTGATATATATATATATATATATATATATATATATATATATATATATATATACTATGACTTTTGAACACTATTAAGGTATCTACATTGTTTGTTCTCCACCAAAATCTTTCATTTGCTGTTGTTGTTGTTGTTGTGGTCTTCAGTCCCGAGACTGGTTTGATGCAGCTCTCCATGCTACTCTATCCTGTGCAAGCTTCTTCATCTTTCATTTGCTAACTGTGCCTATCAGTAGTTAGTGCCTTCAGTAGTTAGAATCTTTTATTTAGCTGGCAGTGTTGGCGCTCGCTGTATTGCAGTAGTTCGAGTAACGAAGATTTGTGTGAGGTAAGTGATTCATGAAAGGTAAAGGTTATTATTAATCAGGGCCATTCTTTTGTACGGATTACTGAAATTCAGGTTGCGTTGCGCTAAAAAAATTTAAAAAATTAAAGAAAAAAGTTGTCTGTCAGTTTAGTGTTGATCAGACTAAGTAAAGAGAGAAGTTGCTAAGCTGTTTGAAAAACAAATAACGTAAGAGGTTTACCAGCACAGTAATTCATAAATTTTTCTAAGGGTATGTTTCATATAGTGTAAAGTAATACATGTAATTTTTCCAGTGTTTTTTTGTGTATTACGGTTTGATATTAGCATGTGAAAAGGATCGTGGTCATCTGTCCTTGTTTTAGCCTATAATTTTTGTGGAGTTTTCGAGGTGTCTAGTGTTGTGTATTCGTATGCATTTCGTGTCAGCGTGGTGAACGTGATTTAGCCGTCAAAATGAAGACAAATAGTATGCAAACTTTTGGAAGAGAAGAAGGTAAAATTGAAATAGACTGTATAGTTAAGGAGGACGTACACCACGTGGGAGGCAGGGGCTGGGGGCGTCTCCCAGGAGGCCGTGCAGGGAGCCGGCGGCGGCGGCGCGCGCCCGCCCGGCGTCGCGCTCCTTGCCGCGGCTGGCCGCGCCGTTGTTGTTGTTGGCGGCGAGGCTGAGCGACGTGCAGGAGGTGCGCGAGTAGCACGAGGTGCGGTGGTGCGCCGCCGACAGCCGGCCTCCGCCCAGCACGCCGTTCATCGCGCCGCCGCCCCTGCCGCCGCCGGCCCTGCCTCGCCGCCTCGACCACCACGAGCACGACTTGCTCAGCTCCGTCCCCACTTCAGCGTTCAGGAAGCAGTAGAGCAGTGCTACGAAGAAACCCTGAAAAATGGAGCATAGCTGTAGTCATCACTTAACTCTCCTATCAGCACCGAGGTCAGTATCACCCAATAGGCGCATCGGCAATGTGCAGGGTAATCAGAAACAATGATAATTAAATCGACACCCTAGCTGCAAGCAGGCAATGATATACCGGGGATCAAAAAGTCAGTATGAAATTGAAAACCGAATAAATCACGGAATAATGCAGACAGAGAGGTACAAATTGACACACATGCTTGGAATGACATGGGGTTCTATTAGAACCGAAAAAATACAAAGTTCAAAAAATGTCCGACAGATGGCGCTTCATCTGATCAGAATAGCAATAATTAGCATAACAAAGATGATGTTCTTTACAGGAAATTCTCAATATGTCCACCATCATTCCTCAATAATAGCTGAACAGCAATGTAAAGCATGTCCAGAGTTGTGGTGAGGCATTGGCGTCGGTTGTTGTCTTTCAGCATCCCTAGAGGTGTCGGTCGATCACGATACACTTGCGACTTCAGGTAACCCCAAACCCAATAATCACACGGACTGATGTCCGAGGACCTGGGAGGCCGAGCACGACGAAAGTGGCGGCTGAGCACATAATCATCACCAAACTACGCACGCAAGAGATCTTTCACGCATCTAGCGATACTTTCTTTTTCTTTTTGGTTCTAATAAAAACCCATGTCATTCCAAGCATGTGTGTCAATTTGTACCTCTTTATCTACATTATTGCGAGATTTATCAAGTTTTCAAATTTATACTGACTTTTTGATCACCCGGTACAACATTGGGAACATGTTGACAATGTGTGCCCCGACCGGGACTCAAACCCGAGATCTCCTACCTACATAGCTGATGCTCTATCCATCTGAGTCACCGAAGGCACAGAAGATAGTGTGCCTGCAGGGACTTCTCCCTTGCACGTTCCCCATGGTATCTGTTCTTTCAGGAACAAAAAATGGTTCAAATCACTCTGAGCACTAAGGGACTTAACATCTGAGGTCATTAGCCCCATATAACTTAGAGCTATTTAAACCTAACTAACCTAAAGACATCACACACATCCATGCCCGAGGGAGCATTCAAACCTGCACTTGATATCAAGGAGTACGGCGAAAATGATATAATATTATGGCGAAAATAGGTGTGTTCTTGTAATCCCAGAGTCTGGAGATGGGTGTAGAAAAGCAAGCAAGCAGGCAGTTCTGAAACTGACACAGTAGTGCATTTCTACCGAGGGGAAACGAGCCTGTCTTTGCACATAAGTTCTGAGAGTGATTCGAGTGAGTAAGGACTTTCTGATGTAAAAGAGGTGATATCTTAAGGTAAAGGATAGGAATTCAGGGTGCACTCAGCCCTTGTGAGGCAAACTGAGGAGCTACTTGATTGAGAAGTAGTGGCTCCAGTCTCGGAAACTGACATATGGCCAGGAGAGGGGTGTGCTGACCACATGCCCCTCCATATCCGCATCCAGTGACGCCTGTGGGATGAGATGACACGGCTGCCAGTCAGTACCTTTGGGCCTTCATGGCCTGTGCAGGAGGAGTTTTTTAGATAGGAATTGTATGTTTACTACATCGACACGATATGCGTTGATATATTGCTGAGTTGGAGATCGGTTTCACACACTAATATTCAAGCTCCTGGGACAAGTGGGAGGACAGTGTATATGAGTTGGTGTCTTTAGTATTTGCCAGTATGTATGGCATTTTGCGAGGTTTAGTTGTCGGTGCAATATGGCGAACAGTATAAAATAGTTTATTGCAGCTGAATGTCACGTCTGTAGAAAGAAAGAAAAGGTGGACAGTGCTTTCCAGGAGTGGGTAGCATCGTGACAAATAACCTGTGTGACTGTAGGCATATGATAATTTTTTTGGTGCTGTACAGATATAAAAGATAATTGCACTGTTTCTGCAAAATGTGTATATATTGTATTGTAAAGTTACTATCATTTATGTTATGACACGACTAGAGAGAATGACTGTGCATCCTATCATGAGGGACGTATAGATTCAGCACATCTATAACAGCGAGAGATTTTTTACATGGAAAATTATATGTGCTATAGATACTGAAGCAGAGTCATCAAGAGGAGACATTAACTGTACATTGATCAGTGTCAGACTATAGCATGAATAGTAATATTTAATTGTAGTTACACTGGTAAATATGTTCCTGTCTCCAAATATATTCTTGTGAGTCTAGGATGTATTTTATGATCTGTAGATCGTGCAGTTCCGGACTGAAGTGCCTCGAACAGCTTGGCCACAATGGCCGGCTTTTGGGAACAGATACTACCTTCATATATAGTTAAAATATGGCTACCCGGCCATTGACCTTCTTGTGCGAATGCACACGCTATGCCCCAACTCGTATGGGAGTTGGTAGATTAATCTCCTACAAGTAATGAGTGTGATGGGCTAACATCTATTAGGTGCACTACGGATGTAGCGGTGTAGGCATGCTGGAAATGTGGGTCTCACAAGGAGTGTGCAAAGGGTAAGTCCCTGCAGGCGCCTTATCCTCTGTGCCCTCGGCGGCTCAGATGGATAGAGCATCTGCCATGTAAGCAGGACATCTGGAGTTCGAGTCCTGGTTGTGGCACACATTCTCAACATGTCCCCAGTGATGTATATTAATGCCTGCTTGCAGCTTTGGTGTCGATTCAATTATCATTTCATTCTAGAGAAGCTGCACGCTCATCGATGGTGTCTGTTCTTTCGGGAACAGATACTACCTTCATATATAATCAGAAACAGTATGGAACGCTTCGGAGTCGTAGGGGAGTTTGTGCTAAGAAATAATTGTTTAAAAAAAGCATTCCGTACGTTGCACTGCTTCCAAATTAATTAGCATTGATGTTAGACTGTCAGGCCGCTGATCATGCAAATTCAAGCGGCCATACAGTTCCGACATGATCTTCATTTGTTTTTCTCATAACTAATAATGACGCAAAAATTTTACATGGGACGGTAGTAAGGATCGAACCAGAGCCAAATGCTGAGATGTTTCATATGCTGTCACCTACATTATAAGGAGAACTCACAGTAACTGTATCTGGCGAGCAGCTAAAAATTTCGCATGCAGGTGAAATAGCACCCCAGACAGTCACTCTGGTTGACGGGCCGTATGGTGGGTGAAAGTCAACTGCTTGTGGAGCGTCTTCAGACACGTCTTCGATGGTCATCGGTGCTCAGTCCAAAGCGGCACTCGTCACTGGAGATGATTCTACTCCAGTTAATGGGATTCCAGGTCTTGTCTGGAGACAACCCAGGGATGGGTAGGTTACTAACCAGTCCCCGCCGTACGACTGTACAACCTGGCGTGATAGTGTGGAGTGCCATTTCATTTCACAGCAACACCCCTTTGACTTTCATCCACAGTACCCTTATAGCAAACCGTTACGTCGGCGATATTCTAGGCCACGTTTTGTTGCCCTTCTTGGCAAACAATCCTGGGCTTACATTTTCGGCAAGATAGCCTAATACTGGCCTGCACACGGCGCGAGTTTCTGCTACTTGTCTTCGTGCTTGCCAAACCCTACCTAGGCCAGCAAGGTTGCTGGATCTCTCCTCAGTTGAAAATGCTAGAAGCACTAAGGCGGCGCCCTGCAACTAGCTCGGGATTTTGACGATCTAACACACAAATTGGGCAGAATGTGACACAATATCGCTCAAGGGGTACCCAACAACTCCGTCAATCAACGCCATGCGAATAACTGCTCGCATAAGGGCCGAAATGGACTAACTAGTTACTGACATGTGCCATTTATTTGTTAAGCTCTTTCTCTTGAAGAAATCATCCAACTACAACACATTGAAACATTCTCCAGCAGCAGCAGTAGTTTTATACATTATGGCGCAGTACCGTACCCGGAAAGCCTTTATGTCGACATTAAAACTTAATCACCGTTTTTGCACTTAATTTAAAGGTTTGTTTCTTGATTGCAACACTTATAAAAATAGAATGATGAATGTTCCGTTTGAGAAGCTGTTATAGGAAATGCAGTCCGAAAACAAAGGAAGTAGGTTACAGAACACTTGTTCGCCCACTGGTTGAATACTGCTCACCAGTGTGGGATCCGTACCAGATAAAGATGATAGAAGAGGTAGAGAAGATCCAACGGAGAGCAGCGCGCTTCGTTACAGGATAATTTAGTAGTCGCAAAAGCGTTACAGGAATGATAGATGAACACCAGTGGAAGACTCTGCAAGAGAGACGCTCAGTAGCTCGGTGTAGGCTTTTGTTGAAGTTTTGAGAACATACCTTCACCGAGGAGTGAAGCAGTATATTGCTCCGTCCTACGTATATCTTGCGAAGAGACCATGAGGATAAAATCAAAGAGATCAGAGCCCACACAGAGGCATACTAACAATCTTTCTTTCCACGAACAATATGAGAGTGGAATAGAAGGGAGAGCCGATAGAGGTACTCAAGGTACCCTCCGCCACACACCGTCAAGTGGCTTTCGGAGTATGTATGTAGATGTAGGAAACACCTGCAACAATGAAAATCTTGTTTCCTGGTTCTTGTTGCACCCATTGTTAGCGTTTCTTGCATCAGCTGTTGTACGAGGTGCATTCAAGTTCTAAGGCCTCCAATTTTTTTTCTCCGTACTGGAAAGAGATAGAAACATGCGCATTGTTTTAAAATGAGGCCGCGTTCATTGTCAATACGTCCCGGAGATGGCAGCACCGTATGGCAGATGGAATTTTACCGCCAGCGGCGAGAATGAGAACTGTTTTAAATACTTAAAATGGCGACGTTTTCCTTACTTGAACAGCGTGCAATAATTCGTTTTCTGAATTTGCGTGGTGTGAAACCAATTGAAATTCATCGACAGTTGAAGGAGACATGTGGTGATGGAGTTATGGATATGTCGAAAGTGCGTTCGTGGGTGTGACAGTTTAATGAAGGCAGAACATCGTGTGACAACAAACCGAAACAACCTCAGGCTCGCACAAGCCAGTCTGACGACATGATCGAGAAAGTGGAGAGAATTGTTTTGGGGGATCGCCAAATGACTGTTGAACAGATCGCCTCCAGAGTTGGCATTTCTGTGGGTTCTGTGCACACAATCCTGCATGACGACCTGAAAATGCGAAAAGTGTCATCCAGGTGGGTGCCACGAATGGTGATGGTCGACCACATGGCTGCCCATGTGGCATGTTGCCAAGCAATGTTGACACGCAACGACAGCATGAATGGGACTTCCTTTTCGTCGGTTGTGACAATGGATGAGACGTGGATGCCATTTTTCAATCCAGAAACAAAGCGCCAGTCAGCTCAATGGAAGCACACAGATTCACCGCTACCAAAAAATTTCGGGTAACCACCAGTGCTGAAAAAATGATGGTGTCCATGTTCTGTGACAGCGAGGGCGTAATCCTTACCATTGCGTTCCAAAGGGCACTACGGTAACAGGTGCATCCTACGAAAATGTTTTGAAGAACAAATTCCTTTCTGCACTGCGACAAAAACGTCCGGGAAGGGCTGCGCGTGTGCTGTTTCACCAAGACAACGCACCCGCACATCGAGCTAACGTTACGTAACAGTTTCTTCGTGATGACAACTTTGAAGTGATTCCTCATGCTCCCTACTCATCTGACCTGGCTCCTAGCGACTTATGGCTTTTTCCAACAATGAAAGACACTCTCCGTGGCCGCACATTCACCAGCCGTGCCGCTATTGCCTCAGAGATTTGCCAGTGGTCAAAACAGACTCCTAAAGATGCCTTCGCCGCTGTCATGGAATCATGGCGTCAGCGTTGTGAAAAATGTGTACGTCTGCAGGGCGATTACGTCGAGAAGTAACGCCAGTTTCATCGAATTCGGGTGAGTAGTTAATTCGAAAAAAATCGGTGGCCTTAGAACTTGAATGCACCTCGTACTCTTCCTAATACCTCTGGGGCCAAATAACCTCACAAGTTAACTGGAATAATAGATCTTCCCTTTTTCCCTTTTTCTTCTCCCTTTGAATCACTTGTATCTGGCGATACGTTGCTCAGTTTTATATTTACAATACAGTAAAATTTGTTAACGATTACTGTACTGAGTGTCACTGGCTGCACTAACATCCCAGTCTAAATTTCATTTTGTTTATTTAATGTAATACTGTAATCATAAAAATAGAATTATGATTATGACGCCGAACATCTGTAATGCCTGTTTTTATCTTACATCGGTAAAATACTGCCAATATATCCCCTGTAATCAACCTGGGGTGTTTATGACCACAGTGGTACTCAGTACAACCAAAGTATCTTGGAAGTGAGAGTGTTAGCCTTCATGTGCTACTGCCAGACCATTCTGTTGAGTTTGTAACACTACATGTCAGGACGCACTCGTGTCCGCCTGAGCTAGCCTCCAGACGAACAAATAAAATAGTAATAATAAAAAATTATACAATCTCATTACAGAATGAGATTTTCACTCTGCAGCGGAGTGTGCGCTGATATGAAACTTCCTGGCAGATTAAAACTGTGTGCCCGACAGAGACTCGAACTCGGGCCTTTGCCTTTCGCGGGCAAGTGCTCAACCATCTGAGCTACCGAAGCACGACTCACGCCCGGTACTCACAGCTTTACTTCTGCCAGTACCTCGTCTCCTACCTTCCAAACTTCACAGAAGCTCTCCTGCGAACCTTTCAGAACTAGCACTCCTGAAAGAAATGATATTGCGGAGACATGGCTTAGCCACAGCCTGGGGGATGTTTCCAGAATGAGATTTTCACTCTGCAGCGGAGTGTGCGCTGATATGAAACTTCCTGGCAGATTAAAACTGTGTGCCCGACCGACACTCGAAGTCGGGACCTTTGCCTTTCGCGGGCAAGTGCTCTACGAACTGAGTTACCGAAGCACGACATGTACATATACATGTACATCATATGACACTTTTGCAGTAAAATACGTTTTTATTCAAGAAAAAATAACAGTACAAAGAAGTAATACGAGAGTCATAACTTTTCCAGTTAGAGAAAAGGAAAGCACTACAGGTAATGGAATAAATAATTCTAACATAGGCGTACCTGGAATGAGGTAAACAACTGGTTTATAAAAAGTGCAACCATTTCTGTTGTACTTTCAGGTTCTGAATATAAGTGAAAGCCCAGGAATACTACGTAGTGCACTCCAAATAACGGTATAAGTACGAGTGTAGATTTCGCCAGACGTCTAGAAAATAAACAAAATAATGTTAATTAGCCTGTCATTTTATTAATACCGAATTAATTTGTAGCTGTAGCGCCAATATATAACAAACAAAAGGTTTACCTGTAGATTTTTGTCTCCTCACACACCGATGATCGCAGTTTCCTTAATATAACCCACACAAGGATTACAAATAATATGAAACATATCTGAAAAAAATGTTTAGATATATTATCACTGGATAAGTTTCTGTAGTTACAACAAATTACGATGAGGATGTTATACACAGTTGAGCTCTTTAAAACATGTGTCACTACTACTGCAGAAGCAGAGGCAAACTTATGGAGTAAGTAGAAAATACAAAGTATCTGGAAATAAATGTTTTAAAAATTTTCTTGTTAACTTATCTGAAAAAACTGAATTTTTTAGTGCAATAATGTAAGAAACAAGAATTAAGTGTTTCCTCTAACTGCAAACGAACTTTTAATTCGCAATGTGAACTTTATGCTGAGAGAGAGTTTCTCGTAATTAAATAATCATGTATGTAATATCATCTGAACATTTATTAACACGGAAGTATTGAGGCATACCCATGCAGACATGAATGTATATAATTAAAGTATATTTATTTCCTACTTACGATATTCGAGACTGCTATAGGAACAAATATTATCCCAAACACAATTTTATTTCTGTTTACAGTCCAACATAGATCATCCTCTATGTAAATCCTGCATACAATCCAGGGGATGACACAGAGGAGTGGCAAACCTGGGGACAAAGAGCAAAAATTAAGGCTTTCCATTTACTTTTCTCGCTAGTATGTTCGTTGTACATATAAAGTAATAATAATTACTGTAGTAGAAGAGAAATATGTGATACAAAAGCACACAGTGGGAGTAAATATGATATGTTCTTCAGCTTTTCTTTGATTCTGGAGTATTTCTCAGATCTCTGAAACATTGATGTGGCTTGTCAGATACATGGAGATCTTTCCTAATACGTACTGTTTACAACCCTACACATCTTATTTTTCTCTAGAATGTATTTGCATCTGATGGTGACTGGTACTAACCTTACAACCTTGTAATTCACTTAGATGCTCTTTTGTTTATTGATTTTGAAAGTACATCTTCATCTAAATGATTACTCTGATATTCACATTTAAATGCCTGGGAGAGGGTTCATCGAACCACCTTCAAGCTATATCTCTACAGCTCCCATCTCGAAGAGCACGCGGGAGAAACGAGCACTTGAATCTCTCTGTGTGACCTCTGATTTCTTTTATGTTAATAATGAGGATAATTTCTCCTTATGTAGATGGGCACCAATGGAATATTTTCGCAATCGGAGGAGAAAATTGATGATTGAAATTTCAGGAGAATGTCCTGCCACAAAGAAAACCCCTTTGTTTTAATGACTCTGTATGTAACATTGTTCTCTTTGTATTTATGGGACCTTAACCTTCTGCCTAATATTATGCTTCTATTGAATATATTTAGGCTCTACCACGCTTTTACATGTCTCATAAATTTACATTTTCGTGTTAGTCAGCTCCAGAAATGTACATGAATCCAAAACTTAAGTAAGACCAGTTCGGTGTAGTGTGAAGTCAGAATTTGAGTATAAATTCACACGGAAACCACAAAAGGCCCTTCTTAGCATGGATTCAATTTAGGTTAGCTGTGCCAGCAACTTAACACTCAGCCCTTATTGTACGAAATAATTTCCTTAAGTAATTCAGATTTAATTCACTTATGCCTACTTTTACGTACATCTGCCTACACATTGCATCAGTTTTAATACGAGAGAAACGCACTGTATTAGTAAAACCAAGCAGGCCACTTCCCTAACATCTGCATACTCTTAGACGCGCTGGTAAGACAATAACTGTGTGGCACATAAAATAAACTGTTACGAGCCGAGGTAGTATGGTGTCATAAATCCCCACAGCCGCGCATTTAAAAGCAAAGGCTGTAATATTAACGGTGCAATGGGAATTCAACTTTTAAGCGCAGAGGAGAGAGGGATAGGTCGAGAGAGTACAGTTAAGGCCTCTGTGAGGAGGAGGACTTGTGTTATGTGGCAGAAGAAGGTACAGAGCTAGGGGATCCAATATTAGAATCGGAATTTAAAAGAACTCTAGACGACTTGCTATCAAATAAAGCAGAAGGAACAGGTAACATTACACAGGAATTTCTAAAGTCATTAGTGGAAGTGGCAATACAACGGCAATTCACGTTGTTGTGCAGAATGTATGAGACTGGCGATATTCCATCAGACCTTCGGAGAAGCATCATCGACAATATTCCGAAGATTACAAGAGCCGACAAGTTCATCCAAGTTACTGAGAGAGTAAATTACAGAAGAATGGAAGATAAAATTGTGTGTGTGTTAGATGACGATCAGTGTGGCATTAGGGAAGTTGTAGGCACCAGAGAGGCAGTTCTGGCGTTTCGGTGGATATTGGAAGCAAAACTAAAGAAAAAAAATCAAGACACATCCATAGAATTCTTTTACGCGGAAAACGCGTTCGACGAAGGTGTTCGGAATTCTGAGAAAACTAGGGGTACGCTATAGGCAAAGACGGGTGCTATGCAGTAAGTACAGGAGAGAGGAGGGAAGAATAAGAGTGGAAGGCTAAGAACGAAGTGCTCATATTAAAAACCGTGTAAGGCAGAGATTTCGTTCCTACAGTTTAAGAAAGGTTCGAGAACAGGATTCAGATTCAAGCAGTGATAAGATTCGTTGATGATATTACTGTCATCAGTGAAAGGGAACATACACATTTGGTTTTGTAAGTTCATAATTCTAACTGAGAACATAGTTAGTATATGGCTCTGCGATCAGCAAAATCTGAGTACCTCCCTGGCAGGCGAAACCAACAGGTAAAGCCAAGACAATCTGTGCTTAAACTCACCGCCTGATCATCAGAGAACACACGATCAAGAGAATGGTTACAAAATAATCCACCTGCAGAACATAGTTACTCAGAATTACCATTAATTTCTAGAATCTAATATGGCAGATTAGTGCAGTAGATCTAAGCTCTACAAATAAAGGTTTGACCTTTTATTAGAAATTTACAATGGAAACTTGATCAAATTTATCACTTCAAGATGGAGCTTCACCATTAATGGAGCAATTATCTTGCTTTCATGACCATAATATGGTTGTATTATTATTAATTACAATAATTATCTAGCTTCGAGGAGGATATAAATATCACCCCGACTACCACATGATTTCCCATGGTTGACTTAATCAGAACAGTGACTCAAGAGGTTTTTAAAATTATCTTAGAAAGCAGCTGAGGAGTCAGAGGAAGTGTGCAGTGCAATGACAATGCTCGTCTACCTCGGACTAACATCACTGTAGCAGACACATAGGGTTGACTTTCTTTCAGTTGTGATTCTGAAGTCTGTGCTGCTCACTGTGCATAACAGTGTAAGTTCTTTGCTAGGACGACAGGACTGCATCGACCAAATAAAATGACTCTTCCATGATTCGCATTTTCGAAAATACTGGGTGGATCCAACGCAGGAAGTGATTTTCCTTGAGCGCATGTCCATATCACGGGAACTTATTTTAAGACTCGCTCACTCTACATTCCCCCTGAACTATATTACTTCCTCCTGAAATTCATAAAGATGCGTTATTCAGTGTAAGCTTAAATTTTACATAAATGTTATTTCATGACTGCAGTTCCACATCAAGATACATACTTCACAAGATCATATATGTGGTTGGGCGGAGAGTACCACGTACAAATCCCTACAAATGGAGCGAGGAAAAAACGACTGTCTCTGCTCCTCCACTTTCTTTTTGTCATCTGCCTTCTGACTGGTTTCATTTGGTCCGCCACGAATTCCTCTCCTATGCGAATCTTTTCATCTCAGAGTAGCAATTGCTACCTACGGCCTCAATTGTTTGTTGGATGTATTAAAATCGCTGTCTTCTTCTACAGTTTTTACCCTCTGCAACTCCCTCTAGTACCTTGGAAGTAATTCCATGATGTCTTAACACGTATCCTATCATTCAGCCTATTCTTCTTGTCAGTGTTTTCCATGTATTCCTTCCCTCGTTGATACTGGGGGAACCTATTAATTTCCTACCTTATTAGTCCAGCCAATTCTCGACAGTCTTCTGTAGCATCACATCTCAAATGCTTCGATTCTCGTCTACTCCGGTTTTTCCATACCCCATGTCCCACTATCATACAAAGCTTCATACTGACACCTATCTTCGATATTAGCATACTTCGTCGATTTTTCCAGTGCTAGTAAGTTTTTTTTTTTTTAATGTCCTCCTTCCTCTGTCAGTCATGGTTTATTTTGCTGTCTAGGCAGCAGAAGCCCTTAGCTTCATCTACTTTGCCCGCATCTCGTGGTCGTGCGGTAGCGTTCTCGCTTCCCACGCCCAGGTTCCCGGGTTCCCGGGTTCGATTCCCGGCGGGGTCAGGGATTTTCTCTGCCTCGTGATGTCTGGGTGTTGTGTGCTGTCCTTAGGTTAGTTAGGTTTAAGTAGTTCTAAGTTCTAGGGGACTGATGACCATAGATGTTAAATCCCATAGTCCTCAGAGCCATTTGAGCCTTCATCTACTTTGTGATCCCCAATTCAGATTTCGTCTTTCTTCATTTTACTTCCAATCCATATCCTATGGTCATTAGACTGTTTATTCTTTGTTTGTTTCGCCAACCAAGGATTCGTACAGATTGTGACCACTACTGAACAAAATCCTAACTATGTTCTCAATTAGAATTATGGACTTACAAACGTGCATCTTAGACATTACGTGTTTAAAAATACGGAACAAAGTTTAGAAAGTAAGGTACAGAATGTAGCAAACTTGCCTCAGACATTCTCATAGAAGGCTGTAATTAACAGTTCGTTTCAACAGCTAATACACGAGTAAATCATTTGGCGACTACAAACCCTTCTTAAATTCTATGTTATAAGGTTTGTATAACAGAGTCTGTCTTCACATTCCAGTATGTAACGTCTTGCATTACACTTTGACAAATGTGAAATGAATTCCTGCTAACTGCACTTCAAGAAAATCACAGTTTTCATTTACTTACCAGCATGGGAAAAATAGACATAATTTTTGTGAGCTCGCGTTTGTTCAATTACAGCAATAAAATCATTGCCTCTTTCATTTTCTAACTAATTGCCTGTTCATATTCTTCTCCGTTATGCATAAGTTGGAACAATGAGGCTTAGAGTGAAATTTTAATTATTCCAGCTGAGATTTTATGATGTTATTACTGTCAGAATACATACGACTGTTACGGAAAATCTGACGTCATAATTTGTTTTAGTTGTCCTTTATCCTAGTAATGTTACTTTCTGAACATTCTTCACATATTTACTACTGTTAGCAATTTAAGCTGTCATTGTACATACCCCAGCCTAGAATGATGTAAACCTTAATGCTGCTCCTATCTGAAAAGAGTGCGCTGAAAATAAGGTTGTGTAAATATAGCGCTTCCATCAAAATCCAACTGTAATTCGCCAGCATGAAATACTGCCATATGCTTGAAACTAGTTTACAGTCCCAGATAGTTCCCTGTGAAAGAAAAAGGCAGTATGTCAAATAAATTAGTTTTGTAAGAGACAACAAAGGGCCTGATTACAATCCAAGATAGTGACTACAAATATTAATTTTCATGACGGTTACCACATATTACAGTTTTATGAACACGGCAATTTATGAGCCATGTTTTCTAACTCTGACAAAACAACTGTACACACATTTTATCTTACTAGACACATATCCAAATTAATTTACATCAGACATTCGATACCTTCACAGTAATGATTGAACAACTGTGTCAGCAGTGGCCGAACTCCATTTCACTTCATTAAACTAATAACTGATTCGAATATCAGTACTGGTGGCAACTGGACTAATGTACGCTATTATCTATGAGCTACTACAGAAGAAGATGAACTGTGAGCGTTAAATCAGACAATGCTGCAGCTGTGCGACAAGTGGTACTCGACATGTTCACTGTTCCACAGAGGTGACAGGTGGCTGGCTACTTCCATCGAGGCGATTTGTCGAAGCAGTCGATAATATCCAACAAAGCTACTGTAGTATGGGTGTCTCCTGTTACTGAAATGAAGCTTTCATATGCGAAGAGTATCACCTCATCGTAACACATACTCCTGCCACAGAGCTCAAATGCCTAGTGTACTCGGCGCCAGACATCTGAAAGCATGGGGGATGTCACGTAGAGAACCGCAGCGAAACTCGATACAAGAGATGACTGACTGCTAGTACTCACCTTCAATCACTATAAGGCAGCTCAGTTATCCTTCCAGTTCTCCATCATCTTCAGAATGAGAAACACTGTAATCACTTTCGCAGTCACTATCTACGCCACATAAACGTATTTATCTGTTATAGACTTCATCGTCGAAAGAGGTTTCTTGCAGCATGTATTCTCGCTCAATTGTTAACGGGTTCACACAACGGACTCCAATTTTCTTTAGTCATTGAATTTAATTTCTCCTCACACAAATGGTTTGCAGACGTTATGTTATTAGAAACTACCCTACCTTTCACAATAGACCAAATATTCACTATTGGATGTAATTCCTGGTGGTACGTAGGAAGGGGTAAAGCAACGTGATATGCACTTTTGTAGAATCTTTATTTTACGGAATACTCGAAGGATCTCAGCTTGGTTCTTCAACCACCTCGTACAGAATAGGTTTCAGCATGTCATCTGAGAATGGGATACGTCGCTTCCTGGTATTGTCTTTATTGGAATTAGACGTTGGAGCTTTATTTCAACGCTACGATCTGGAGCAGAATCGAGAATTAGCACACAGTTAGGTTTTACATTCAGAATCACCTTTCGTGTCAAACACTTTTCACAATTTTGTTGGTTCGTTTGGTTGTGATAATCTCCCGTTGCTTGATATGACTTCCACATGACAACGGTCTTCTGAATACAGCCATTTCAATCGGCTCAGTGAGTTATTATTAGGCGCTGTCCCTTTGATACCGGTCTGAGGAGTGCAGTCACGTTTGATGATAAAATCAAAGTTTCGTAATAAAAACAGTATATATTTCTTCCTCCCAAATTTGTTAATTGCTTCAAATGTGCAATTATCTTTTATGGTCAGAAAGGAGAAATTCCGATATCTGGCGCATTCGGGCAGTGAAAGAAATCATTAACGACGAATAAAAATTTGTACGAAGCCCATGGTTCGAACCGGGGTCTCCTGTTTATTGGACAAAGAAGTTAAACTACTTGCGTGATCTTCGCAGAGTGATTGCACATTACTACAGACTTCCCAAGTACACGCCTCGCCCTCACCCAAACTCCCATTTTGTGCATGCTACCAACGTAGCGCCCCTTAGCCTTTTTTACTCTTTTTGCTCGTTGCATCACCCGGAGGCTCTCACGAGGTCGGATGAAGGGTATTCCGCACAATGAATATATTAGCCTCCACGGTGTATAGGTGAAAGGAATACAGTAGAAAACCAATAGGTGTCTTTAACAGATGAAATATTGGAGGCGTCAGAGGGTCAAATAGGTAAAAATACAAGGCCTAGTAGAAATCCCTGACTAAAACGAGATAGTGAATTTAAATGATGAAAGGATAAAATTTAAATGTAGCAGATGAAGCCGACGAAAGGGAATACAAACCTTTAAAAAATGAAATTGGCAGGAAGGGCAAAACTGCTAAGCAGGAATGGCTACAGGACAAATGTAAGGATATAGAAGCATATTTAATTAGGGAAAAGGCAAATTAAAGAGGCAAGCTGTACGAATATCAAGAGTTCAGTTCGTGAAAGAAGAGAAAGTTGAAAGGTGGAAGGCGTATATAGAGTGTCTATACAGGGGAGACGAACTTGAAAGCAATATTATAGAAAGGGAAGTGGACGTAGATGAAGGTAGGTGGGAGATACGAAACTGCGAGAAGGATGTGACAAAGCTCTGGAAGACCTAAGTCGCAACAATTCCCAGGGAGCTGACGACATTCCGTCAGAACTGCTGATAGCCTTTGGAACGCCAGCGAGACAAAAGTCTTCGGTCTGGTGAGCAAGGTGCATGAGCCATTAAAATACCCTCATACTGCAAGAAGAATCTAGTAATTCCAATCCCAAGGAAAGCAAATGCTGTCAGATGTGAAAATTACCGATCTCTCAGTATATTAAGTTGTGGTTGCAAAATACTAGCACGAATTACTTACGGAAGAATGGAAAAACTAGTAGAAAACACTCTCGGGGAAGACCAGTTTGGATTTCGGAGAAATGTAGGAACACGCGAAGAAATACTGACCCTACGACTTATCTTAGAAGATAGGTTAAGGATAGGCAAGCATACTTTTATAGAATTTGTAGACTTAGAGAAAGTTTTTGACAATGTTGGCCAAAATACTCTCTCTGAAATTCTGAAGATAGCAGGGGTACAATACAGGGAGCGAAAGGCTATTTACAACTTGTACAGAAAGCAGAAGTCAGTTGTAGGGGTCGAGCGGCATTAGAGGGAAGCAATGGTTGAAAACGGAGTGAGACAGAGTTGAAGCCTTTCCCTGGTATTATTCAATATACACACTGAACAAGCAGTAAAGGGAACCAAAGAAAAATTTGGAACAGGAATTAAAGTTCAGGGAAAAAAATAAAAACTTTGAAGTTTGATGATGATATCGTATTTCTGTCAGAGACAGCGAAGGACTTGGAAGAGCACCTGAACACAATGGACAGTGTCTTGAAAGATGAGTATAAGATGAACATGAACAGAAGCAAAACAAGGATAATGGAATTAAGTCGAATTAAATCAGGTGATGCTAATGGAATTATATTAGGAAAGGAGATGGGTTTCTATTTGGGCAGCATAATAACTGATGACGGTATAGAAAGTGCACGGGCAATGGCCAGAAAAGCATTTCTGAAACAGATATTTGTTAACATCGACTCCATATTAAGTGTTAGGAAGTCTGTTCTGAAGGCGTTTGTCTTAAGTGTAGCCATGTATTAGATAAAAAGAGAATAGAAGCTTTAGAAATGTGGTGCTACGGAAGAATGCTGGATATTAGATGGGTGGATCACGTGACTAATGAGGAAGTACTGAATAGAAATGGGGAGACAAAAAGTTGTGGCACATCTTGACCAAAAAAAGGGATCGGTTGAGATGAGACATTCTGAGACATCAAGGGGTCACAAATTTAGTATTGGAGGGAGGTGTGGGCGGGGAAGGGGGGGGGGGGGGTAAAAGTCGTAGAGGGAGACCCAGAGATGAATACAGGAAGCAGATTCAGAGAGATGTAGGTTGCAGTAGTTATTCGGAGATGAAGAGTATGGCACAGGACGAAATAGCATAGAGAGCTGCATCAAACGATTCGTCGGACTGAAGAGCACAACAACAACAACAACAACATAGGCACAGCTCATATAGATATTATTATTTTCTCAAATATCGCTTCTCTCCAATTGCATGAGCCTGCTTGATACTTTTTTGTTTTTAGCGGAAACCTAATTTCCTTAATAACCGCCTTAGTGTTGCTACTTCGAAAGTCTATAGCTTATTTCAACCTCTCTTTAATTGCTTCCACAGTAGACACTCGTTTTTCTGTCAAATAAAAGTTGTAGACAATTCTCGTAACAACAGACCCTTTAAAACTATCAGTGTCTCTGCAATTGTCTTGCATTTACTCTTTTTTTGTGGAGTTACGAATTCCCCCGCAAACTCCGATAGCCTGCCTTCCCTTTAAATTCTCCAGATACAGATACCCGAAACACCTGTGACCACTGGGCTCTCAAGTGAACCTGCTGCACCGGAATGTCCTATCGCCGAGTGGACACATCTACGATAAACATAAAACCGACTATCAAGTTTTCTGGCTTTCTGTTTTGAAGTACTAAGAAGCGTCATAATTTCCTGAGCTTCTCTGTCGTTAAGGAAGTAGAGATGGTGGCTACAATTACGCAGTGTTGTTAGTAAAGCAATATATCCACTTTTCCGTTTTACCATTGCAAATGGCGGGTATCCGTCTGCGGATCAAGGATCTCCAACAGACTTCGATCTCAGTCTGCAAAACACCTGATGACACGACAACAAAAAGCCAGCAACATTCGCTAATTTCATTTCTTTTATTTACTCGATGAATAATTTGGGACCGGAACCCGTTTTCAGATCATCACAACAGATAGTCAAAATGGTATTTCTGCAAATGTAAAAACCCTGTCAAAAATATATACTTGTTATGAAGTGCAAATGAACAGTTATTGCACTTTGTTATGATGATTTGAAAATGGGTCCCAACCCGAAACTAGTCATTGAGTAAATAAAAACAGTGAAATATGCGACTTTGTCCGGTTTTTCGTTGTACTGATCAACAGAAGTTGGTGACCTGCAGTTGCTCCAGCATGCTGGAAGTCCGTTCCAAACGATAGGCTTTACAACCAACATATAAAAACAAACGTTGTCTCCCTTGGAAAGTCCCTTCCCTCCTAGGCGACTTACGGCCAACATGCACTGTTAGGCTGTAGAAATGCCAATGTAATGGGGAAAACGCTAGTGGATGTACTAGATTTGGAAAAACCTTATAGTACTAATTGATGGCTCATCCACACGAATAGTCCGTCCAAATGAAGCTCCGATGTCAGTGGACCTGAGCATAGTACCCGCTGCGCTGTCTCTAGAAACGACATGGGAAGTGATCATCGATATTTTAGGTTCGGATCAGTTGTCCATTCAAATTATAATAAACGCACAACTTAAGGAAATCGTCAAATACACAATCAGCCGGAACTGAAACACAAACAAAGCCATCTGAAACCTGTACCAAACACTACTGGAAGGCAAAGAGAATTCGATCATCGGAAATGAGAACCCCGAAAAGGACTTGGGATCTTGGTATCGCTTTTCAGTGAAGTAGCGGAAGAACATAAGGGTGCTACTCAAATAATTTCTCTAATGATACAAACTTTCTTGCTCTTAAGGAAGCATAAGCGCCAACCAAGAAAATAAGCACTGCACTGCAGTCTGCAACGATACTCTATTAACCATGATCTGGAATGTAATACGGAACATTAAAATCGGTCTGACAATGGATACGCACACACCTCCAGCATCCGACGTACTTTTGGAAACTTTCTTGTGTATAATAGTTCCACCTGACGTATTGGACAAGAAAGACGGTGCGGAATATGAAGATGACAACAGTGTCATTACACAACCTTTTTCGCTGGAAGAACTCACGATTGCACTCTTCCAAGGAAAGGGTACTGCACCAGGCCTGGATTACATTGACAACCCAATGCTACGACATATCCCACACTCCACACTGAAGGAAAATGCTGTTGCTGAGAATTTACAATAACTTCTGGACACAAAAGATCAAAATCGACTTGCGTCGTCCCCATCCACGGATCAAAAAAAGATGGGATAAAGTAGAATCGTATCAGCCTGTCACCTTACTACTGTGTTCGGCGAAGGTAATGGAATACATCATTAAGAAGTGCTTAGAGTGGTGATGTGGAAACATGAAACTGGCTGTCGGGCCGTATGACGGATGACACTCAGGCTGGCGTCCACCACTGTCTAGGTCACCTCCAGACACTTCTTCGGCCTGGAATCTTATTGAATGGAGTAAAATTATCTTCGGTAATGATTTCCTCTTCGATGACCAAAGAAGACATGTCTGGATACCAATCTGACTGTCACACGCCATAGGAAACGACAACCAGGAGCGATGATCTGATGTCAGATGGTTAATACAGTACTGTATACATTCAAAACAAGTACGACATACCTCTGCAGGTACTCTGAAGTAATATCTGCCACTTCGTTCTACGAGGTTACTTGGAAGACCAACTCCAAGGACGAAAAGCACATCTTTTAACAATATTACAAATGCTCTCATAATAAATGAAGCAAATAGGTGCATGTGCAATATATTTCGTGGACATCGTAATGTTCTGGAAAACAGAAAACACAAAAATCAATGTATCTGGATCTAATGGTTTTAGTAAAATGTATTGCAGTGAAATGTACGTCACTTTTCTAATCTTCTAAGACATATTTCTTTTACTTTTGTAGTTCAACAAATTTCATTGAACAGTGTCGGAAAACTGAGTCTTTCAAGAACACAATTTGTATGATACTACAGATATTCGATAAACTCAGCAGTTAGAAACAACCTCCGAATCAACAACTGCAGTGTGATGCTGTACAATAAGAAAAACCTCAATTTATATTCTAATTAACTTTATATTAAATTATATAAAAATTTTGGTGAACTGAATGATAACTATTTAAATGTGTAAATTTAACGGATTTACATGATTTATGGTAAACATAGTGACATACCTCACAGAAGCCAAAATGGAGAAAGCAAGAAGTAGTGACAGAAGAGAAATGCTATACCCAGCTCTCGAAATATCAGTTACAACTGGCAGGTATGCCTGGAAAAAAAGACATATTATTGCTGAAGTTAATAGGATTCAAATTAAATATACAGAATGTCATGCATATTACTGTCCTGATGTGAAGCAAATTACTGTTCGCAAAAGTTTCGAATTCCCAACATCACAACTCCGGATATAAAAAAGATATACCCTTCACAAAAGACAAAATTTTTCGGTATCGTATTGCTTTGTGTCTGTTAATTTTTTTTGCTCTACACATTTTATTTTAGTAAGGGGGAAAAGAAGGTCTCTTGCTCATTACCCACATCTTCTTCCACGTCCAGCCAGTCGTCCCAACTAATTACCCGACTTGCTGTCACATCGGTTATCCTACCTTAGTGAATAGACAACACTATGTGTCATACATTAGCAGATGTTTTCGGAGTAAAAGTACCAGGTGGTTATAACTACAGTTCGGCTGCCAATAGAAGTCCAGTGTAGACTTTAATTGTTGTATGACAGCGAGACGTAGTACACAACCGATTTACGGAGGGAAAAAGCTCCAGTTTTGGCCACCAGTTGCAAATCTGGCTCTTTCACCCCAGGAAAAACATATAGAAATATTTCCATATGTAATGGATTAGGAATGGGAAGTGGACAGAAAAGGTCAAACAGGTGAGAAAGGCATAATGTTGATTTTGTCGTTATCTGTCGTTTGCATAGTTTGTTCATATGAGCACCGGAGACGTTAACGAAATGCTGCATCCGTCAAATGACGTGGTCAACAGTAGCTCGCTGCAGCTCTGGCGGAATCTGACTTAGGTGTTCCTGTACACTGGCCCTCAGATCAGGTAGAGATCGAAAGCGTCCCTAGTAAACGCATTTTTTTATATAACCGCAGAAGCAAAAGTCACACCGATTATGGTCATATCTTGCTAGCCATTCATCTGGAAATCCTCTGAATATACCACGTTCGTGGAAGGTTGCATTATACAGATCTCTCACTGAGTGAGCGACATGAGGCTGTACAAGGAGGTTCAAATGGTTCAAATGGCTCTGAGCACTATGGGACTTAACTTCTGAGGCCATCAGTCCCCTATAACCTAGAACTACTTAAACCTAACTAACCTAAGGACATCACACACATCCATGCCCGAGGCAGGATTCGAACCTGCGACCGCAGCGGTCGCGCGGTTCCAGACTGTAGTGCCTAGAACCGCTCGGTCCCTCCGGCCGGCTACAAGAAGGTCTCGATAACGGGCAGACACTTGAGAGGCCATCTGGGTATATTCTCTTCAAAGAAGAACGGACTGAGAAAAAAGGTGCTTGTGAATTCACACTGCACAATCACATAAGTCCCACTACTCTTCGCACACAACACGCAGTTTAATAGTACCCCAAATTCGCCAAATGAGCTTCGTCACTCCATGCAGTATTTCCCACACAAATATCATCAACTTCGACCCGCACCAGAAACCGAAGAGCAAATTCAGAATGTTGCTGCGGATAATGAGGCTTCAGTTGTTGCACCGTCTGGATCTTGCGTTGGTACCTGTGTAAAACAGACCGCAAAACTTTTAGTTCTGTTGTTGACCATGGGATGGATAATTCTTGTGACACTGCACTAACGCTAGAACAACCCGGGGCACGTGGTGCGTGATCAGTAACAGCAACAGCAACCCCGTCGATAACTTCCATCAGGATAGGATGCCATCCTCTTCCAGGTGTCACACCAAGCTCACCCTTGTTTCCGAATTTCATTATAATACCCTTTAAACAATCTGATGAAATCGGGCTTCTTCTCAGACCTTTCAGTCGGCAATACTCCCTCAATGCGGTAGTGTAACTGCTACCCTTCACATAAAACAGTTTCACTAACAGCGCACAGTCTCTCCTCTCGGCAGCCACACTGTTCATTCACATGTCAAATGACAAAGTGGATTAAACACCGTCACGCAGTGTACAGAGCTAGATTAGAGCCTTATGGCCACAACTGAAACTAATTTACTATCCAGCGTAAGTCGTTTTCACATTAGCGCATTAGCATATGTAACAAGTTTTGGTGCCATACGATAATTACACTCCACAAGCGACCTCTGTGAGTAGCTGCACTTTAATTATAACCACCCAGTTTGATTCGACCCCATGTTTGTAATAAAGTTATATTCGTTGTGTATTATACAAGCTGACTCGCACTCGATTGTGGCTGGCTAAATGGGTCATTTATACATTACGACTACAATAATACTAATCCCACATTCTTCGCTGTGCGATAGTTGTTAAATGATGGCTACAGCATAGACAAACCTCACGCAGACTAACAGTATATACTACATAACGACTATATCATACACGGGGATTTAACTGCTCCTAGCAATGGGTTTTATGCGCACTACAAAGCAAAATCCGCGCGTGAGATTTTAATATTCTCTCGATCACTACGAGCAAACAATTTGCCTACACCAAAAAAAGCACAGGACCTTTTTACAGCAAATTTAATGTAGTTAATTTTTATACTGGGATGTGTGTTCGTTAGAGACCGTAGTTTCTTTATTATTTAAGGGAAACAAAAGTGACCTGAAAATTGGTTTTTCTTCAATTACTCGAAAGCCATGGTCTCTAGCGCGTGCCAGTACAAAATTTAACGCAGATCTGAAGCACGCGACTCACTGATCGGTTTCTAGCACAATGCGATAGTATCATTATACTGGATAGAAATAAGTCTAGACTTCTGCCTGACACTGAGCAACACATTAAATTCCATCCAAAACACACGACCAAGCGCGATTTCCTTTCACAGAGACAGCAATTCACACTTTTACATATTAATAACATCCACACCGCCAGGGAACTGATCAACGCCTCGTATAATTGATATGCCGTTGACAAATAATTGGGAAGTTCTTGTGTATAAAACCTCCTGGCAGATTAAAACTGCGTGCCAGACCGAGACTCGAACTCAGGGCCTTTGCCTTTCGCGGGCAAATGCTCTACCATCGGAGCTACTCAAGCAAGACTCACGCCCCCTCCTCACAGCTTTACTTCTGCCACTACCTCGTCTCCTACCTTCCAAACTTCACAGAAACTCTCCTGCGTACCTTGCAGAACTATCTCTCCTGGAAGAAAGTAATACAGCGGAGACATGGCTTAGCCACAGCCTGGGATACGTTTTCGGAATGAGAGCTTCACTCTGCAGCGGAGTGTGCGCTGATATGAAACTTCCTGGCAGACTATAACTGTATTGCCCGTGAATGGCAAAGGTCCCGAGTTAGAGTCTCGGTCGGACACACACTTTCAGTACTGGAAACATCCTTGCGTATAGTTTTTAGCAGAACAACATCCTTGTTGTCTATAAAAGACTTTCAGATTATATATTTAGACCATGAAAATTTACACAATGACGATGTTTATAGATTAAATTTACCCTGTGAGTATACGCCTTACGCATTCTGTAGGAGACACAGATTTGTTAATATTACAAACATTTTAAAACAGGAGACAGTAACAAACTCTACGGCAAAGTTATAAAAGTATGGTAATTTATATTCAGAATGAGAGTTTCACTCTGCAGCGGAGTGTGCGCTGATATGAAACTTCCTGGAAGATTAAAACTCGGGTTCGAGTCTCGGTCCGGCACGCAGTTTTAATGTGCCTGGAAGTTTCGGTAATATATTGTTTAGAAATATGTATACTAAGCGCATGTAGCTGCGGAATTTGTAGTGCACATATTTTTAGTTGAACAGACTTTAAAGTGAGGCACAACTGCTTCAAACTCACAGCAACATTCTGTATCTAAACAGAGATAACAGGGATAATCCCTATATAGTTCAACTTTTAGTGGTTTTACATCACGTTCGCAATCTTTCAGACATTCCCTTCGAAAAAAAAACTGATCAGCACCTGCTTAACACTGTCAAAACGTGGGAGACTCACAGAACTGTCAGATATGTAATGGCAAGTGGCAGCAGAGGTAACCCAAATCATACCTCTGTATATAGACATGTGGTGCCTGATTTAATCGGCTTTCAGTACACCTAGACAGTCTTCCATAGAGTTTAAAGGCACACCATCCATCTCAATCTCATTCAATGTCGAGTATTACAGCTAAGACACTTAGGCCGGTAGTACATAGTTCTATATCATATGTAAGCGAGTGTTTGCGGTGTGAGAGTATAGTTATATGAATCGAATGAATATTCCACATACCCACGAGACACGGGTTGTAGTAATGAGACAGAACACTACAGAATTCGGAATCTGGTTAACACATACAGGGAGCAACCAGCTTGTACACAAATCATACTTCACTAATCTAGCAATAGCAATAAAACTACTCGAGGGAACTTAATTTGAGGTATAGCACGAAAAGTGCATGATTCCGTTTCAACAAAATCTCTCCGCAGCAAAACAATTGTAATTAATTACCTGTGGAAGACTGGCATAGCATCTGTTGGAATTCACGCGGCCTAGATGCAGATGTAACAATACATTCATCACTTAGCATTATTGACTAGTCTGCACAGAATATATATCTACCTGCCTTCTAAGAATGCCTACAGCCTCGCAAGGAATTCACAGCAGTGTGATAATACATACATGAATGAAGGCGTATTTGAAAATTATCTGTTGCCATAACGTCTGTAGACGCGCGTGCAAGGCGTCAGGTGAAAGCGGAAAACCTGTTACGACCACACACCTGCCTGTTACAGCCGCAAAGACACCAAAACGATGGAATCGTTTACAGTTCTCACTTTATTAATATCCATCTGATTTACACATGAAATAGATGCACTGATGGTGGTTCAGTCAGAAATTAAAATAGGCCTCCTAAACAAAAACAAAAAGTTTACATGCGTGCAAAGATCCAGAAGACAATCACGGGGAGTAAACAATCGAAAAACAGTAGCAACACTATTTAAGCTACTAAAACATCTAGGAACCATCCTCTATCATAACAACATTAGCAAGCACGCATACACACATCTACATCTACATCTACATCTACATCTATACTCCGCGAGCCACCTTACGGTGTGTGGCGGAGGGTACTTATTGTACCACTATCTGATCCCCCCTTCCCTGTTCCATTCACGAATTGTGCGTGGGAAGAACGACTGCTTGTAAGTCTCCGTATTTGCTCTAATTTCTCGGATCTTTTCGTTGTGATCATTACGCGAGATATATGTGGGCGGTAGTAATATGTTGCCCATCTCTTCCCGGAATGTGCTCTCTCGTAATTTCGATAATAAACCTCTCCGTATTGCGTAACGCCTTTCTTGAAGTGTCCGCCACTGGAGCTTGTTCAGCATCTCCGTAACGCTCTAGCGCTGACTAAATGTCCCCATGACGAATCGCGCTGCTTTTCGCTGGATCATGTCTATCTCTTCTATTAATCCAACCTGGTAAGGGTCCCATACTGATGAGCAATACTCAAGAATCGGACGAACAAGCGTTTTGTAAGCTACTTCTTTCGTCGATGAGTCACATTTTCTTAGAATTCTTCCTATGAATCTCAACCTGGCGCCTGCTTTTCCCACTATTTGTTTTATGTGATCATTCCACTTCAGATCGCTCCGGATAGTAACTCCTAAGTATTTTACGGTCGTTACCGCTTCCAATGATTTACCACCTATGGCATAATCGTACTGGAATGGATTTCTGCCCCTATGTATGCGCATTATATTACATTTATCTACGTTTAGGGAAAGCTGCCAGCTGTCGCACCATGCATTAATCCTCTGCAGGTCTTCCTGGAGTACGTACGAGTCTTCTGATGTTGCTACTTTCTTGTAGACAACCGTGTCATCTGCAAATAGCCTCACGGAGCTACCGATGTTGTCAACTAAGTCATTTATGTATATTGTAAACAATAAAGGTCCTATCACGCTTCCTTGCAGTACTCCCGAAATTACCTCTACATCTGCAGATTTTGAACCGTTAAGAATGACATGTTGTGTTCTTTCTTCTAGGAAATCCTGAATCCAATCACAAACCTGGTCCGATATTCCGTAAGCTCGTATTTTTTTCACTAAACGTAAGTGCGGAACCGTATCAAATGCCTTCCTGAAGTCCAGGAATACGGCATCAATCTGCTCACCAGTGTCTACGGCACTGTGAATTTCTTGGGCAAATAGGGCGAGCTGAGTTTCACATGATCTCTGTATGCGGAATCCATGTTGGTTATGATGAAGGAGATTTGTATTATCTAAGAACGTCATAATACGAAAACACAAAACATGTTCCATTATTCTACAACAGATTGACGTAAGCGAAATAGGCCTATAATTATTCGCATCTGATTTATGACCCTTCTTGAAAATGGGAACGACCTGCGCTTTCTTCCAGTCGCTAGGTACTTTACGTTCTTCCAGCGATCTACGATAAATTGCTGATAGAAAGGGGGCAAGTTCTTTAGCATAATCACTGCAGAATCTTAAGGGTATCTCGTCTGGTCCGGATGCTTTTCCGCTACTAAGTGATAGCAGTTGTTTTTCAATTCCGATATCGTTTATTTCAATATTTTCCATTTTGGCGTCCGTGCGACGGCTGAAGTCAGGGACCGTGTTACGATTTTCCGCAGTGAAACAGTTTCGGAACACTGAATTCAGTATTTCTGCCTTTCTTCGGTCGTCCTCTCTTTCGGTGCCATCGTGGTCAACGAGTGACTGAATAGGGGATTTAGATCCGCTTACCGATTTTACATATGACCAAAACTTTTTAGGGTTCTTGTTTAGATTGTTTGCCAATGTTTTATGTTCGAATTCGTTGAATGCTTCTCTCATTGCTCTCTTTACGCTCTTTTTCGCTTCGTTCAGCTTTTCCTTATCAGCTATGATTCGACTACTCTTAAACCTATGATGAAGCTTTCTTTGTTTCCGTAGTACCTTTCGTACATGATTGTTATACCACGGTGGATCTTTCCCCTCGCTTTGGACCTTAGTCGGTACGAACTTATCTAAGGCGTACTGGACGATGTTTCTGAATTTTTTCCATTTTTGTTCCACATCCTCTTCCTCAGAAATGAACGTTTGATGGTGGTCACTCAGATATTCTGCGATTTGTGCCCTATCACTCTTGTTAAGCAAATATATTTTCCTTCCTTTCTTGGCATTTCTTATTACACTTGTAGTCATTGATGTAACCACTGACTTATGATCACTGATACCCTCTTCTACATTCACGGAGTCGAAAAGTTCCGGTCTATTTGTTGCTATGAGGTCTAAAACGTTAGCTTCACGAGTTGGTTCTCTAACTATCTGCTCGAAGTAATTCTCGGACAAGGCAGTCAGGATAATGTCACAAGAGTCTCTGTCCCTGGCTCCAGTTCTGATTGTGTGACTATCCCATTCTATACCTGGTAGATTGAAGTCTCCCCCTATTACAATAGTATGATCACGAAACTTCTTCACGATGTTCTGCAGGTTCTCTCTGAGGCGCTCAACTACTGCGGTTGCTGATGCAGGTGGTCTATAGAAGCATCCGACTATCATATCTCACCCACCTTTGATACTTAGCTTAACCCAGATTATTTCACATTCGCATTCGCTAATAACTTCACTGGATATTATTGAATTCTTTACTGCTATAAATACTCCTCCACCATTGGCGTTTATCCTATCCTTGCGGTATATATTCCATTCTGTGTCTAGGATTTCGTTACTGTTCACTTCCGGTTTTAACCAACTTTCCGGTCCTAATACTATATGCGCACTATTTCCTTCAATAAGAGATACTAATTCAGGACCCTTGCCCTGGATACTCCTGCAGTTTACCAATATTACGTTAACGTTTCCTGTTTTTGGTCTCTGAGGACGGACGTTCTTTATCAACGATGATAATGTCCTCTCTGGTAAGCCGTCAGGTATTTTATCGTTTCGCCCAAGGGGGGGTCCCTCTAACCTAAAAAACCCCCGTGTGCACGCCACACGTACTCTGCTACCCTAGTAGCTGCTTCCGGTGTGTAGTGCACGCCTGACCTGTCTAGGGGGGCCCTACAGTTCTCCACCCAATAACGGAGGTCGATGAATTTGCAACCATTATAGTCGCAGAGTCGTCTGAGCCTCTGGTTTAGACCCTCCACACGGCTCCAAACCAGAGGACCTCGATCGACTCTGGGCACTATGCTGCAGATATTAAGCTCAGCTTGCACTCCGCGTGCGATGCTGGTTGTCTTCACCAAATCAGCCAGCCGCCGGAAGGAACCAAGGATGGCCTCAGAACCCAAGCGGCAGGCGTCATTCGTTCCGACATGTGCTACTATCTGCAGCCGGTCACACCCAGTGCGTTCAATAGCTGCCGGAAGGGCCTCCTCCACATTACGGACGAGATCCCCCGGCAAGCACACCGAGTGCACACTGGCATTCTTCCCCGACCTACCCGCTATTTTCCTGAGGGGCTCCATAACCCGCCTCACGTTGGAGCTCCCTATAACTAATAGGCCCGCCCTCTGTGACTGTCGGAACCTTGCCGGAGAATCGGCCACTGGGCCAACAGGCGAGGCATCCTGTGGTGGCTCGGAAACGATGTCATCACCACTAGGAAGCACCCCGTACCTGTTGGAAAGGGGTAAGGCAGCTGCCACGCGGCCAGATCCCACCTTCGCCTTTCGGCCAGGCACGCGCGAGCCCACCACTGTCCGCCATTCACCCTGGAGTGATGGCTGACCGGTAAGATGCTCACTGCCGGAAGACGCAGCGACATCAGGGGTTCCATGTGATTCCAAGGCCACCGAAGTAGGCATAGGTCTCACCACAGTTGCCCCAACGCCACTACGAGCCGACGCCTGCGCCTCGAGCTCGATGAGCCTAACAGACAAAGCCTCCACCTGCCCCCGAAGAGTGGCCAATTCTCCTTGCGTCCGCTCACAACAACCACAGTCCCTACACATGACTATGTTTACCCTACTCTATACGATGACAAATTCCCAAGATTATCTTCTGATGAGCTACTCTGATAATCAAGAAACACTCACTGAAATACGAGACGCGAAAACTACGCTAGGTTTTCCCAGAAAATCTATTTAAACGCTAAGCGCAGCAAATAAGTACAAAAACGCTTTATACAAACAGTACTCGCTGCTGCTGGTGCTCTCGCTCTGGCTGTCACAAGACAACTGCTGATTCAAGTGACTAGTGGCTAACGGCCGCGAAACAAACAAAAGACGGTTTTAGGGCGCTTTCTGTTCTAAACGATCAAGAAAACACTAAGAAATCTAACACGAAAACTACGTAAAGTTTTATCAAGAACTGTTAGTTACTATGCAGAGCAGATAAACACAAATAGAATCCCTTCCTTAGTGGAAGGTCGTAAACAAAATGCAAAATAAACGCTTTATACAAACAGTACTCGCTGCTGCTGGTGCTCTCGCTCTGGCTGTCACAAGACACCCATGAACATCCACTCTAATGTCAGAACTTCACGTCGGTAAACTATTATGATACCAGAGTCATAAGAAACGTTATGGCACAATAAATTTTCACTCGTTCAGTACACAAATGTAATGCTTATCTGGGTCATAATTTCTTATTACATATTAGACGCAGAGTTGATTCTGTGACTTTGTCTGTCGATACATATTTACTATTATGATAATGCTAATAAGCAATAATATCGGACCTAACAATGAAAGAGTATTAATCATCAATAAATAGAAGACAATTGCTGTGAATCTACTAGAGGTGTACAGAGATACTGTATCTAGTATTACATCAGTGTATGTGGTTCATGGGGAAGTCTCATGAGCTACACTGGAAGAATAATTAAATTTAGTAAAGGACTGTATTAAAAATGATTGCGACCGACCTATGCCAGGAAGCTGATGGCTTAATACAGATCTAGAAAACGGTGTCAATGAAAATATTAGGACAGGATCTGAAGAAATCACTCAATCAGTCAGTAACAAGCTAGTCCATGTTTCAACTAACTCTCTCTTTCATGCTCTAGCGGAACTTGGGTGTAGAACTTCAAGGCCAAAGCATTTAGACTACGAATGTTCATTAAATGTAGTTTTCCCAATGGTTTACACTTCTCTTACAACACAGCGTTTCTGTTTCAATGCAGTCACATTCAGCAGGTTTTCAGATGGTAAAGTTCTCATTGTCTCCAAACGTATATGTTTATACATAGATTTATGTCACTGATCTGCCCACGTTTACCCAACTACAACGCCACCAAGATCTGTATATTTGCTGTCACATTTTTAGTTAATAATCCGTACAACGCAGGTGTTTCTGTGCTACGGAACACAATACATTGCAGTTGCAATTACAAGTATGTCTTGTTCTAAAATCTCTATTTTTTGTAGTTGTACTGAATAGTCCTGTGGCACCGGGAGATATTGATACTACTTTGACTTGGATAAATTGTCATCGAAAAATACCTGGGACATAATGGAGTTTACAGCATCTGTATGCTTATTTGATATTGTTGCTGCAATTGTTTCGTTGTTTGTTGTTGATGATGGTGGAGGTGTTGACGATGTGTGAGCATGCGCTTGCGTGCGCCCGTGTGTGTGTGTGTGTGTGTGTGTGTGTGTGTGTGCGTGTGTGTGTGTGTGTGTTAAACAAAATGTACATCTAACTAAAGATTTAAAAGTCTATCGTAAGTTTAAGCTTCATGCTTTTTCTTACAACTAAAGTCATTGAATGAATATTTATCTGAATATTAAAAGTTGTGGAATGGAGTACTTCAAAATAAAAAGAGGTTCTTAGCTCACCTTCACTCTTTCATAGGCATATATATTGACAGCTTGAATCCAATATTAGTTTTATTAGCAGGATGACAAAGCTTCTGGGACTATTGCAGAGTAAATTACAGAGTATTTCTTCTAGGACTTAATAAAACGTTAGTACTGTGATCAGTACAACACATTTAACGGCTTAAAATCTTATAAGACACGAGTCTGTCTTAGATTCGTCTGACGAATGTAAAAAATTCTCCTTCAATATTGACAGCAACATCATTAGATACAATGAAGGCAGATGGAATTGAGTATTTTCCTGGGAAATGAAGCGAATGGTAATACTGCCGCTGTAATCAGCATTTAAAGATTTTCGGAACAATAGAGAAACAGCATCAGATCGGTAACAGTTTCCCATTGTCGTCCGTCCATGTCGGCTCCCAACATATTTTTCTTTATTAGTTGCAAATAGTTTCCTTACGTTGTTTTTAAAACTTACTGCATACGAGTCTCTGTGCACATGGATGCCAGTTATCTCTTTAGAGCTATCAGAAACGTACATAATTCCATATCTTGTAAAATTGTGTGTTGCTATGTAATACCCAATTCAGAGAGAATACCTGATATTCCTCCATTACTACTAAATTTTCAACATAAAATTTTATTAACGCTGTATGTAATCTAGTACAGAAGAACACAGCGAGTGTTATAATAGAAATACATTTGCTATTTTATTTTTTAATCCGTTAAATATATTTTACACTTTAAAGAACAAAAAAGAATTACGTACCGCTAGAGTAGAATCATTAAGAGCTCCCGTAAAAGGCTCAGTCACAGTTGCATATAAAGAATCGTAGCATTCAGAATAGTTACTCCATTGCATCCAGGTACCATTGTCGTGACAGAATCTTGTTGCATTTTGCTGAAAACATGAAAATTATCTTTAGGACCAGCTAATAAAGGAAATGTTTGTAGTCAATTTTGAATGACACGTTAATCATCAGGCAACAAAAGCAGTTTGTGAAGCGTAACTGATGCTGTAGCTTCAATATAATAATATAAGCTTATAAATGATCATCCGGTGTGACTGTCGTCAAGGGTAGAATTTATAGATAAGACTCTCTTGAAATGTATATGAGCTGACAGCCACCATCTGCTAAAGTAAGACAAAGGAACATAACTACTAAACGTTTTAATTAAACTGGAATCCACTAGAGAAGCATTTCTCTGCACTACAAAAATCATTCTAGAAACGTTTCATGTGAGCGTTAACAATTTGCTGTAGAATGAAACAACGAAACTAGGATGTAAGCCTTGACTTTTCGTGACTTCCTGAGTAAGATCTCGTTTTGAATCTTCATGAAGTGTCTCCTAATTCTGTCACCATATCCTACGGAATGATACTGAAATACGCTCTATGACAAAAAAAAAAAGCATTCATAAGACATAGTCGGATGTCAATGTAACTTCGTACGTGTAAACAGCTTCGGCGGGTAAGTAGATGATTACAGCTGTAATTTTCTGAGTCACGCAAAGGGCCTACCAGTAATCACTGGTGTTGTTCGTGTTTAGTGTTGTTACCTCGCCTGATAGGGTATACACGGGGCGTGAACAGCGTCAGATGTTAAGGACATGGTGTTGCCGCGTACTCCTGTGAGACAGCGTTAACAGCAATTAATACAATTTTAAGATGCCTCATTATGGATCTCTCTTTGGCCGGATAATCGAAATATGTAATATCCTGATTTGTGGTATACTCGGATGTGGCAGTGGCCTCATGTTGTACTGCATGGGAACGTGAGGGCAGACATACTAGTCGTCAAGGGTCTGGTCGACAACGTCTTATTACCACAATGGAGGATCGCCATATTGTGCAGCAAGCACATCGTAACCCCTTCATACCACCGTCTGCTGTCCGAGGAGAAGTAATGCGCTGCTTACAACGTTCTGCATCATCCAGCACCATTTGTCGGAGACTAGCAGCCTCCGATCTGGACACTTGCCGGCCCATGCATAGCCTGCTGTCAACGCCATGACACAAACGGATATGCAGTGACCAGGAAGCATTGACTACTGGGGAATCGCTTCCAATTCCCTGCGGTGATGAATCGCTATTGTGCGTTACCCAATGCTATCGTAGGCGAGAATGGCGGCCACATGGGGAAAGATCCCATTCTTCCAATGATTTGTAGACGCTGCTGGCATCATGGTGTGGGAAGCCATCAGATATGGCTTGAAGTCACGGCTGGTAAGGCATGAGGGACATGTCATGTCACAACGGTACATCACGAAAATCTTGGTCCTTCATGTCTTACCTGCCACGCGACAGTATTGTGGTGCCATTTTTCAGTAGGGCATTGCTCGCACACACATTACTCGAACTGTTAGCGTGATGTGACGGTAGTCCAGTGGCCAGCAGGATCCACAGGTTTCTCCTCGAAAGAACATGCGTGGCATCATGTCGGACATGAACTCCGTCCAGGAGCCTGTATCAAGGATATCATGGGCGCAATAGTTGTGCGCCAGTTTGCCTCAGGAGATTATACAACGGCTTTATAACACTTTATTCAACCTAATCAGTGCTTAGACCAAGGCCAGAGGCTGTGCAGCACTATGCTAATAAATAGGCACATACTGCCAATATATTTGAAAATTAGACTCGATTTTGCAACCATTGAAATAACATCACGTATCCTCTCAACTCGTGATGGTTCATTTCGTTTCCTATTCCCGTTCTGGATGCACACTTTTTTTGCAGTGTAGTAACTTCGGTTAGCTCGAGTGAAATATCTTTGGTACCAATCTTCTCCCAGGGAAAGGAACATGTCTGTATCTTATAATGCACATGTTGCATGTTAGAAAACATATACAAAACTATTCGGTAATAAATGTTTTCGGTGGGTAGGCGAGTTGTTAGTCAAGAAACTAATTAATGAGCAACTGGACGTCCACGTGAAACTCCTACAATTATTAGTCCAAGGGGACCGAATGACCGTGAAACAACTAGTAATCAACATCGAGGAGGAAGCTCTCAAATAATTACGCGGTGACGGCATTAAATACCAGTGACATAAAATTTAGCGACTTTATCACGGGTCCCGAATGTGAATTAATCTGTGTGAAGTTTAGCGTCCAAGGTCGGTCAACAATCGTAATCGAATATTTTTACAGGCCATCTGGGTCAGGAGTTGTAATGGTAGACCGCTTCATCAATTCTACATGATTACTCTGCAGTTCACAAGTTAGTGCCTCGCAGAGGATTCGAAGAACCACTTTCAAGCTGTTTTTGTACCATTCCACTTTCGAACAGTGCGCGGGAAAAGCTAATACTTAAATCTTGCTGTGAGAACTCTGCTTTCTCCTATTTTATTATGATGATCGTTTCTCCATATGTAGGTGGACACAAAAAAAAATACACTAACGGAAAAACGTCGCAACGCCAAAACGTAATTAATATAAACTAAGTGAATTTCGGAAATATATTTGTCTAGATAACATATATAAGTGATTCCCATTGCAAGCTCACAGGTTAATGTAAGAGCGAGATATGCCATTGCAACTGTGAAATGCTGATGTACTAATAACCAGTGTAACCGCCAAAATGTTGAATGAAAACGTGTAAACGTGCATACATTGTGGTGGACAGGTGCCGGATGTCAGTTTGTTGGATGGAGTTGCACGCCTGTTAAAATTGGTCAGTCAATACAGAGACGATTAAGGCTGTTTGTGGATGATGCTGTAGCTGTAGTCCGATGATGTGCCAAAAGTGCTCGATTGGAAACAGATATGGTGATCGAGCAGGCCAAGGCAACATGCCGACACTCCGTCCAGCATGTTGGATTACAGCAGTGGTATGTGGGCGAGCGTTATCCTGCTGGAAAATATCCCGTGGAATGATATTCATGGCCGGTCGCTGTGGCCGAGCGGTTTAGGTGCTTCAGTCTGGAACCACGCGACCGCTACGGTCGCAGGTTCGAATCCTGTCTCGAGCATGGATGTGTGAGATGTCCTTAGGTTAGTTAGGTTTAAGTAGTTCTAAGTTCTAGGGGACTGATGACCTCAGTGTTAAGTCCCATAGTGCCCTGAGCCATTTGAACCATTTTTATGATGTTCATAAATGGTAGCAAAATAGGTCGAATTGCCAGATTAACATACAATTTGGCAGTCAGAGTGCCTCGGATAACCACAAGAGTGTTCTTGGTGTCATACGAAATCGCACCCCAGACGACAACTGCAGTTGTAGGTCCAGTTTTTCTAGCACAAAGACATGTTGGTTACAGCCCTCAGCTGGCCTCTTTCTAACCAACACATAGTCATCACTGGCACCGAGGCAGAACAAGGTTTCATAAAGACCTCCAACCTGCCCTTCAATGAGCCCTCTCTTCATACAACTGAAGTCGCAAATGGAGATAGTTTGAGATCATTGCAATGCACTCGTAGTGACCGATTTGTAAATGTTCGTAGTGTCACTGCGGTGCCAACGTCGTCTCAAATTGCTGATGCAGATACAGTATACGTGCCAGAGCTATACACTGAACCGAATGATGTT
This sequence comes from Schistocerca cancellata, assembly GCF_023864275.1. Taxonomy (NCBI): domain Eukaryota; kingdom Metazoa; phylum Arthropoda; class Insecta; order Orthoptera; family Acrididae; genus Schistocerca; species Schistocerca cancellata. The sequence continues at coordinate 1,099,838,090 of NC_064626.1, read as the reverse complement.
CCCTCTCAGTAGTGCCACGTCGCCGTCTAGAGCCCGGTCTTCCTCCGATCAGACATTCTGGTGACCACCGCTGCCAACGATCATCTACAGTCGCTACATTCCTGCCAAGTTTTTCCACAACATCGCAGAAGGAAAAACCAGCTTCTCGCAGCCCTATTACTCGACCTCGGTCAGACTCTGACTTGTTGATAACGGCGTCTTTCACCCATTAAAGGCATTCTTGACCAATATCAACACGCAATGTACAACCTCAAAGGAAACTAACGCTCAAGTCCGTTACAGTGCGCATTTAAAGCAAACCTGATTTGGATCCTCATAGTGTCACTACTCTTGTGCGACTAGCACGAAATTTGAGTAGACATCATCTTTAGGATGTAGAAACAACCCTAACAACTTTCGTGTCTTTCTTCTTCGTGTTGTTAGGTTCATAACTTTCTGAAGGGCATGGCAGCGAGCTGGTATGACACGGATGTACAAAAACTGCCACAGCGTCTACAAAAATGCATCTACAGAAATGGTGATTATGTTTTAAAAAATAGCTAAATGTTCAAGCTGTAAACTAATGTAAACCATTGCAGAAATATACAGGTCTATATACTTATAAAAATACCTTACTTCTGGGGTTACCCTCGTATATAATATAAAGAGTTTGCACACATCTCTTACCATTTTTACATTATTATTTTTCGACCAAATACAGAATAAGCTCTCAGATGAATTTTGTATCTAGGTAACAAGTCCAAGGAATTTTAGGTACCAAATTAGATCTTGTTGCTATATGATATTGTAGATAATTATGAAAAAGTTTAAACGAAATGTAACAATATTCAAGAACCACAATGTAGCCCTATTTTCCGAAGAAATGACGTTATATTCAAGACACTTATAAATTTAATTGATGTGTAAGGTGTTAGGCAAATCCAACACCTTCCATGAAAGCCCTGACATGATAAGCAAATCCAGTAGTATGTCACATAGCTCCGAATAAATCGTGACATTAAATTAACCAAAGTAATACGAGTAACGAGTGAGCAAATGGGATACCACAGACTAACACAAGATTGCCTAAATGCATGTCATACCTTCCCACCGTGAGACAGAAGCAGTTCCGAGGGGAGAAACGAGAACAGAAACCGAGAGCAGAACCGTGTTAAGCTAGAAGGCCCTACCATAAGGGACGGACACCCGCGTCCCAGCTAACCTACAGGACCACCCCCCAGCCCATGTTAAAAGCTAGAGCCCTCCAGAAGAACAGTATAGATCTTACTATAAACATTAAAAGGGCCACACCAGCCGCAAGTTTTAGCGTGAGACTTTTTCGCGTCTCTGTTACGTTGCAAACGTTAAAAACATTGCCCCACCACGAAAAGTAACCGACAGGACTACCCCCTCCCCAGCCCATGTTAAAAGATAGAGCCCTCCAGAAGAACAGTACAGATCTTACGATAACACTAAAAGGGCCACACCAGCCGCAAGTTTTAGCGTGAGACTTTTTCGCGTCTCTGTTACGTTGCAAACTTTAAAAACATTGCCCCACCACGAAAAGTATAACGTTTTTCATTGGATGGACAGAATTTTTGTAGGCGGAGCTTAAGGTTAACATTGAGACCCTGATTGGTCAGATGAAAACACAGCCAGATAGTTTCTTTTTAAACCAACTTCGGTAAATTGTAGTAAGGAGAAGTTAGAAAAAGAGTCGCTTCCGAGACGGCGAGCTGGATGGAGCTGCGTGGCCCGACGCCCTCTGACACTGCCTAACCAACGACAAGGTAATGAACGCACGCGATGCCGCATAACAGCGCATAAAGCTTCACTCAGAACTGCAGAAGTCTCATCTCTTACACCCCCTTTTTGCGTAATACTAGTGTCGATCGTCAATTAAAGCTCATGGTGTTCACATATGCCACTTGAAGTAAAAGTCTGAAACGCGATGATTTTTCTTTTATATAGTTATTGAGAAGCCACATCAGGCACTGTAATTTACCACAAGTTAGATAAGTAATCAAAGATAATTGAGGGTCACAGTAGACCATTTTGATAGTTTTCTCTTTCGTGAAACTTAATTTAAACCTAGATTATAGATGTGATATGGCATAGGTCATCCTTCGATCCATTGTAGAACTTGGAAACCCATTCAGGGAATATTTTTCACATTTTTGTTGAAAGCAGTTGGTTTTTATCATCCTGTATTAAAACATTTCCTTTTATGAATAGTGCAATTTATAAACAATGTTTTGTGAGTAGAATAAAATTTCGAATGGTAAACTTAACTGCTTTTTCGACGTAATTTTACCAGCTAACTAAAAATAGGAAAGCCTTGAACCCCTTCCACTAAATTTAGTTAGTATTAAGATTCTTTTACAGAGAGTGCAGTGGAGCTGACGCTGAAATCATTAAGTATTTGGTTATATCATCGCTAGTCTCACTGAACTCTTCTGAACTCTACATGTCATGTGTAGTCTGGCGTCTCCTTACCAGCAGCAGGTCCCAGGTTCAAACTAGTCAATTCCCTAAAAAACACGCTCAGGTCGTCGTTGCGCGAAAGTGGTAGGGAGATACGACTTAGAACAACAGACACCACGCAGAATGTTAGAGATGTTACGATCCCAAAAATTAATTGTTGCCTTAATTCCTGAATCTAAATGGTATTCTGAAAAATATCTTTTAGCAATCAGAAGAAAGAACTGCAGATTCAAGTTTAAGAGGTCAACAGAGGAAACAAAAACAGAGTCAGTACCTTAGGATCAAACCCGAAGAAATATCCTGGGCATGGCAGAATTTGATTTTCCCCAGGCTCTGTCTCTGGCCAGCACAAAATTTGGTCCCATGTTGGTTTGCAAGTTCCTGAAACAAAAGAGAATAAATATCATCGTCAACAAGTAGATCATATTGTTACATTTTAAATACTTCTCATTATTTTGAGACAAAAAACATAAATAATTCAGAGTTATATCTTAAGCTGCTGACAGTAATTAGTGTAATGGGCTGGGGCACTACAAATGCAGTGCGTGGTCATTACGCTGGGAATGTAGGTCTCACGGGTAGCGTGCAAGGGATAAGTCCCTGCAGTCGCACTATCCTCTGTGCCCTCGGTGGCTCAGATGGATAGGGCGTCTGCCATTTAAGCAGAGGATCCCGGTTTCGAGTCCCGGTCGGGGCACAGATTTTCAACTGTCCCCGTTGATGTATATCAACGCCTGTCGGCAGCTTAAGGTCTTGATTTAATGATCGTTTCATTCTAGGGAGCTGCAGGGTCACGGTTCGGACATGTTCGAAAGAACAGATACCATCTTCACATATTCACATGTTACGTTGTTACGCGCTGACCAGCGACTTCGGGAAACAGGAAGCTTGGGAAGGCGGATCAGTAACAAACGAAGTCCTGAAAGAAGTGAGGAGACGCAGGTGTTTGTTTCAGATTCAATACACCACGATCCACGTGCCAACTTAAGAGACGTTGCTGCAGTCGCTGGTATCACCCTCACATTTGTGTGGCGTACAGTACAGGGTCAGAGATTTCACCCGTACCGCCTGTCACTGACCCAAGAGCTACATGGGAACAGTTTCAATCGCAGAGTTACTTTCTGTGGATGGACCATGCGTATTTTCACTCTGGACTCCTCAGAAAGCGTTTCATTTTATTGGTGAGCCCACGTTCGCAAAATTATGGTGCAGTGAACCGTCGTAACATGCACTACTAGGCCACAGACAATCCTCGGTGGTTGCGACCCATCGAATATCATCGTTGGTGGTCTCTTAATGTATGTTGTGGAATCCTTAGGGGTGAAATCATCGGGCCACACTGTCAGGTGACATGTATCGGGCGCTTGTAGTCGACAGTTTGAATGCTCTCCTTGAACATGTGTATCTAGACATCAGAGACCATATGTCGATGCAGCACAATGGTCACCAGCACAATCTGTTCATGTTGTTGTGAAAGAAATGAACAACAGGTTCCCTGGAAGATGGTTGGGGAGCCGTGGTCCTCATGAATGGCCTATTTAGCACCAGTAAATTTCTTCTTGTAAGAAAATCTAAAGAATCGTGTTTATGTCACTGAGGCCATTGCCCCAGATGATCTAAAACGGGGCATCGAGGAAGAGTGTCTCTCCGTGACAACGGCAACGTTACATCTCGCCCGCATATCCCTTAGAAGGCGCGTAGCGTTGTGGACACACATTTGAAAACCTCATTTAAATCAACATTCCGCCGCCAGAACATCAATCACCACAAATTCACGTATTATGTACAGCGTCCGGTATCCGCCCTTGAAAGTTTGAAGGGTTGTAGTTCCCGAACTAAGCGTGATAGAAATGTAATTTAAATTGATTTGTACACAGCTGATTCGAGTGCATCATAGAAGAAACTATTGCTCCATTTAAAAAATTGTATCTCTTTGCTGCAAGTCTTTGGGAAATAACACAATAAGCTATGTTCATAGCACCACAGAAAGTGTAACGTTTCTTATGTTGACCTGTCGCAATAAATTTTCTCGTCAGTTATTACAATGCAAGATACAGAGGCAGACACTTTTGCTGAAACACCCAGATATACAGCCTGTGTCCGTCTAAACGATTATTATAGTATAGTGTAAAACTTTGAAGTAAATCAGTTGATAACTTTTAGAAATTTATGTTAACAACTTTTCCCCATTATATGATACACATATTTATATACAACATATATTAACAAGGATATAGCGTATTTGGGTCCAAATGTTTGTTAGAGTATTGTGTAAAAATTTGAAGTAAATAGTTGAAAGACTTTTGGAGATTTCAGCCTATGCCTCTTGAAACTTCCCCTTTGAACAATTTTACATGTGAAACGTCCACTTAGAACAATTATACAAGACTGTGCTTAACCTGGCACACAATAATTTTTAGCGCAACGCAATCTGACTTTCAATAACCCCTACAAAACAATGGCCCTGACTAACTTTAACCTATACCTTTTACAAATCACTTACCTCACAAAAATCTTCGCTGCTCGAACTACTGCAAAACAGCGAGCGCCACTACTGCCAGCTAAATAAAAGATTCAAACCACTGAAGGTACTAACTACTGATAGGGATAGTTAGCAAATGAAAGATATTAATAGAGAACAAACAATGTATTTACCTTAATATTCATAATTGACATTCAGTCTTACAGATTATCAAAACTCTGCCATCTCTCTCCCCACGTCCACCACTGCTGGCGGCTCACCTCCAACTGCCCAGCGCTACGCGCTGTTCGCATCCAGCTGTAGCAGTTCATGACAACAATGGCAGACAACAATGCAAACTAGCCACATACTGCACACAGCACAGCCAGTGATTTTCATATAGAGCGCTACGTGGCATTACCCATATAAAAATCTAAACAGCCTACTTACATAGCCCCCATGCTCCCCACAAAAAATTTTACAAAATATTTTTGGGCAGTGGCCAATAAAGATTTGATAAAATTTTTCATAATTACAATAACAAAGATATCAAATGCACACACTTATTAATACAATGTTGGTCAACAGCTAAAATTTTCTCACAGTCCATAAAGACAGTCCAGATTGTTCATCATAATAGTAATTACAGTTTCTCATTAGTAAAAGAAATTGCACACAGAAGTAGTGGATTTCCATGTAGTATTGAAGAAGTAGTGTTGTCCTTCCAACGGAAAGACAGTGCTGACTCTTGAAATGCTGACAGGTAATGGGCCACAACAGAGCAAACCCACAGCAGAGTCAGTCGACGTGTTGAAGAATATTGGTAGGTAGGTCATCACAGAGCAGACCCACTGCAGTCCTGGTAGAGAGTATTGGTGGGCCACCAGAGGTGCAGACCCACTGTAGTCCTTGTAGAAAGTGGTATTGGTGGGCCTCCAGAGATGCAGACCCACTGTTGTCCTTGTAGAGAGTATTGGTGGGCCACCAGAGGTGTAGACCCACTGTAGTCCTTGTAGAGATGGCCAGCAGCCATCTGTTGCGACTGTGCAGGTGCACAATCACCATTGAAGAGTCTTGCAGATAATAGAGCAAGTCCATAACCACCACTTGTGCACTCACAAAGTTTTTGGAATTGTCCTTAGAACCAGCAATGCTGTTATCCAGTCCCTTGCTGAATTATTAACACACGTGCAAACACTATCAGTCCCTATTTCTCACATATTGTCCATATACTATGACCAACAGAAATGTGTGCAGTGAAATGAATGCTTACAAGTTATTTAATTTGATTAACTGTCGTCAATTACAATTATATAACATAAGAATACAATTACAAAGGTACAAAATACATCATTAAAAACATAACAATACAGATAACATTTGTAGTACAGGCTTTACAAAAGAATAGAAATAAACATATACATCAGTGTTGCAAGAATTGTGACATGAGTACAAAAATAAAAGATCAGAATCACTTTTAAAAATTCAACTTCACACATGAGCATGAAAACAACACAGAATAAATAATGTCTAAGCATCTTTACAAAGAAAATAACAGAGTATTAGAAAAATTCTACAGCATAGCTTTCATCAGCTAAACACATAAAGACAGGAAAAACACAAATACACACAGGTACCCAAACACATAGTGGGATAACACAAAAGGAAAGGACAGGGTTTGTTTTCAGTGTAACATTTGGTACTGCAGTCCACCCCACAACTTCATTCGATAGATCTTTCGTCTTATTTCAACATTTGTTTCCACCAAAAAAATCCTATCTAAGCATGCTTTCTGTATTTATATGTTCACACATTGCTTACCTCATCATTTATTTCCAAGAAAATCCTACCTATACCTCCTTCCTGTATTCTATTCATATTTCTTTCAAAATGATTATTTCTGATTGTACAACACTCATTTGGGCCCAAATCTTTTTCATGTAACCTTGCAATGCATACTTTACCTATTCTCCATAGTCAGTTTCTTATATAGTCTACCCCCTCTTAAGCTAACTTAAATCTACTGAGCTCAGATATATACCAAGGGACGAGGCAATGCAGCATCACAAAACACAGTTAATATAAACAGCAATGAAAAAAAACGCAGATTTGCAAAGCAAGCAGCATTAAGAAATTAGCAAAAGTCAAATTCAATAACACTATGCCTGGCAAACAGCAGCAACTTATACCTAAACATGACATAGCGCAAGCAGAAAAAATATTACACTAAAATGGCCATGTCTAATACCTATGTCACATCTTAACATTAGAGTGATGCATCACAAAAACTTACGCTAGTAGATAAGTTACCAAATCATAAAAAATAATTTATGCAATTCCTGTGAAGGGAAATGTCTTTTTGTGCTCCCTCATTTTTTTGGATAGATCATAAAATTATTTACTGGATCTGTAGGCATAAAATATTTATATTAGTACATATATTAAATTTTATTTTAACCAATGCTGCAGTGCAGCTAGAAACTTGATATTAAACAAAATATGTAAATAAATACATAAAGCAAGCCATATGGCATTTTTCTCAACTAGCAAGACAATAGCTGTGAAACGTTTCGCATCGTTTCATTAGGCATTTCAATAAATATCATAAATTACGAGCTCCACAGTATGCTTTCAGTAGCGCGTACAATGGCCTTCCCTTTCTGTTTTTTTCTACCTGTGCTTCTAACGAGGCACTCAAACTAATGGCTTGTTCTCCAGGTGTCTGACACAGCTGTGTGCCCACGACGCACATGCAGGTGGTCACTTAACATTCTTATGGAAATATTTACGACAGCAGTTTCCACTACAGTGACAGTCTCATATAAAAACATTTCACAGGTCAAGAATTTTATTGACATAAACATACCTCAACAGCATAATACACATCGTCGTCGTAAAAATAACATCATAACACCTCAGTCAAATGTCAAAAACGTCATAGCTTCCTCCAATGATTTCAAAACCTAAAGAAAATTCTCTGCTCATTTCGGTAGTGTCATCTACCTCAAACGTACTTTAAAAATTATGATCTCATACCAAAATACATCATTCAAAGCTCTCATAGTATCACAATGGTACCAAAAAAATATGAACAGTGCAAAAGGTACAGACAAAGTATAATTTCTTAAGTGTGAAGTAATCCAACTCTGTAATTGCGTAAACATGTGTCACTGACGTAGTAAAAGGATGTTTGTTTCTCTGTTAAATGATCAGATAGGTGTGTAATTTATGTGTTAGAGAAATATGGTACCGATGTGTAAAGTTGTATAAGCAAATACCATATTAGCTAGGGCTCCTTGTGCTTGCCAAACACATGGTACACAAAGTAGGCGTGTACCCCCCTGAGGTTTATTGTTATTATACCCTGAGGTGTTACAGATTACAGCAATGGAATGAAATTTATCACGGAAAACTTTCTTTGTAATTCAAAAATCTTTAAAAATAAATGTTTTAAGTACAAAATTAATCACTTAAGTACGTGTCCTGTAGCGCTAAATATGCGTCTTGCTGTAAGATAATCTCTGGGAAGTGTCGTAGTTATTGTCCTCCGAAAGCTAAGTTCTGCAGAAGTCAATGTACTTACCTCATGATACACAAAAGTGAAATGCTTTGCGTATAGATTTCTTAGTTATTACGCTTATTGTCGTGATAAAGAACGTACTGTGCTGTAACGTATTGTTGTCCTACGAAAAGGCTGTCTCCTTGTAGCAATAGCACAAAGGTCACCACTAAAACATGTCTCACTTTATAGAAGAATTCAAAAAAAAACTGTGCAGATATAAAACAGATACACCGCAAAAGCGACATTGTAAATTGTCACTCATTAGTAACATCGTGATATAATCGTGTAGCTGTCACATAAACTAACCACTGTGTCATCTGGCATTTCACATAAAGCACCTCAAATCCAGAATCCACTCGTAAGCAAACCAAAATGTTGCATGTTAACAGTTTCTCAGTGTGACAAATTGTACAAGTAGCGTGAAGTGAAAATTGCAAAGACTAAGTTAAAAAGCAGATTATCTGTCAATAAATGGTTTTACATGAGAAATGTGGTGTAAACCTTTACTCTTCCTAGTACGCAGAGTTTCAACTTCAACGCAATTATCATGTGGTATACGTCGGATTCTGTAAGGTCCATTGTAAACTAGAAAGAATTTGTGACTCAAGTGTTTCTTCTTATGTGACAATGAATGAGCTTTAATGAGAACTTTCTGACCAATATATAATTTCTTTGCATTTGCTTTACCGTGTAGTTTTCTCCTTTTGTCTGCTGCAGATTTTATATTTTTTAGAGCCAAATCAATTATGTCTTTGTGTCGAAGTTTACGTGTATTCGGGAAAGGTACAAGCTCTCTGATTCTGTTCGGAGGTTCTTCATTCTTCAGTACAAGAGTAGGTGGTACAGCAGTGGAATCATGAGGCATTTCATTCAGCACATTTTGAAATAAGTGTAAATATCTGTCCCAATGCTGATGCTTTCTGTGACAATAAAGTCTGCAAAGCTTATTGATTTCTTTCATAATCCGTTCAGACGGGTTACAGTGTGGTGAATACAATGAAATAAAAACAGGTTTGATTTTATGATTCCGAAGCATGCGTGACCAAACAGCAGATCTGAATTGCGGTCCGTTATCTGAAATGACTTTACTAACGTGTCCAACTTCACGTAAGAAATTTTTAACAAAGGCGTTGGATACAGACCGTCCAGTGGCTTTACGTAACGGAGTGAAAGAAACAAATTTTGAAGTAAGTTCAACAGCGACTAGAACGTACGAAAATCCATTCGATGTTCTGACAAGGGGTCCCAGGAGATCAACAGCAGCAAATTCTTTTAATTTAGAAGGAATGATAGGAAACAGCGGAGCACGATGCGAGACAGTAGATGGTTTCGCCTTTTGACAAAGTTTACAAATAGACAAGACTCTTCGAATTCGCTTTTCCATATTGTTAAAATAACAAGTCGTTCGAAGAATATGAAAACATTTTCGTGGGCCAAAATGTGCATAGCTGAAATGAATGTACCAAATGAGCTTATTAACAAAATCGTCTGGAATGCAAAGTACCCATAGCTTGTCATCAACAGTGCAGCGTTTGAAGAGTATGTTGTTTCTAACCAGGTAATAATGCCGAATCTGAGTGTGTGTCTTTTCATGCCATTTACCTTTGATGTCTTTCCAAATCGGATCTTTATCTTGTTCATGAGCAATGTCCTTTAAAGATGTGGTGATGAAGTTTTCAAAGGCGACTTTCTGAATGTAAAGAATACTGAAATTTTTCTCGAGGTTGCCTTCTGTGTTACTTTTCTCAAGCCCAGCCGGTGCGCGTGACAGTGCGTCCGCAACAATGTTCTCCTTGCCGGGAATGTAGACTATTGTGAAGCGGAATTCTTGCAGAAACAATGCCCAACGTTTTAACCTATCATGATTTAATTTTGAAGACATAAGAAATTGTAATGCACGGTGATCACTGTATACTTTTACGTGCTTACCAGAAAGAAAGAAACGGAATTTGTTAAATGCCCAAACGATAGCTAAAGCTTCTAATTCAGTAACGGAATAATTTTTTTCAGATTTTGTTAGCACTCGGCTAGCAAAAGCAATGGTTTTCTGAACAGTAATGTCATCTTCTATGGCTTCTTGAAATAAATGGGCACCAAGACCAACTTTGGAAGAATCAGTGCTAAGGCAGAAATCTTGTGACAGATCTGGATGAGCTAGTATTGGCGCGTGAAGTAACGCTTCTTTCAAAGAATTGAATTCCAACTGTGCTTGTTCGTCCCAGTTCCAAATAGTATTTTTTCCAGTGAGAGAACAAAGTTTTGGTGTAACTAGAATTTGCATATTCAGAAAACGACGGTAAAAATTTACGAGACCTAGAAAACTGCGGACTTGTCTTTTTGTGGATGGAACTGGAATGGCTCTGATTGCTTCTAACTTTTCAGGATCCGGCTGAATGCCTTCAGAAGAAATAATATGTCCTAAAAACTTCACCTTTGACCTACCGAATTCAGACTTTTCCAAGTTAACTGTAATTCCAGATTCTGCAAAAATACGTAACAAACTGTTGAGGATGCGGTTATGTTGTTCCCATGAGGCTTCTGCTATTAGAATATCGTCCACATATAAGGTGATGTGACGTTTTAAGAACTCAGGTAATATGGAATTTAACCCGCGAATGAATGCTGCTGAAGAAATGTTCAAACCAAAAGGAAGTTTCCGAAACTGATAACAAACGCCGAAACAAAGGAAAGCTGTGTATTTTCTACATTCTGGATGTAGTTCGATCTGATAAAAGCTGGATCTGAGATCAATGGAAGACAACACTTTTACACCATTAAAATTTTGAAGAAGTTCTTCCATCGTCTGCGGCCTGTCTGTTTCAGGAATAATGATAGTATTGATTTGTCTCGAATCTAAGACAAGTCTGATCGATCCATTTTTCTTCTCAACAACATGTAACGGATTGTTGTATGAGCTTGCTGCAGGCTCAATAATGCCCTCGTCAAGCATAGATTGTATTTCTGTTCTAACACGGTCCCTATAATGTGCTGGAATTACGTATGGTCTAACACAAAATTTAGTATGCTCACGAACACGAAATTGGTATTGAAATCCCTTGATTGTTCCTGTTTTGTGAGTAAAAACTGTGGAATGTGCTTGTAAAATCTCAAAAAGGTCCTGCCTATCAGTGTCATTACAATTCTCAATTGTTTGAATTTTATTCTGAATTAACTCATTAATTTCAAATATGCCGTCGATGTCATCCCTGTCAGTACTTGCAGAGTGATTGTTAGTGTCTAGTTCCGTAGAAAATTCCGAACTGTTATCTAACAGAAGGTAAAGCCGATTAATTTCCTCATCATGGTTTGAGAGCCAGTCTTCAAATTTCAAAGCTATTGACTTACCTTCTTTCTCTAAACTTATTTCAGCATCGTGAAAGCTTAAGATTGCTTTATATTCATTCAAAAAGTCTACTCCCAGTATAATTTCCGTCGACAATAATGGAACAATAAGGAAGTTCATAGAGAAGCTGTGGCTTTGACAAAAGAATTCTAAGTTGGTTTGTTGGCGTACATCTACACTTTTTCCAAAGATTGCACCTTGTAATTTAATCTTACGTAACGGAAGTGTGGGGCAATCGTTCGCTTTGTTGCATTTGCTAAAAGCTGTTTCGCTAATTACTGAAATGGGACTGCCAGAGTCAAGTACTGCCGTAAATTTTACGTCATTTACAGTAATGTGAATCACAGGATATGCAATGGTGTTACGTGTTACGTCGTGTTCCTGGAGTAAGATGTCCCTAATGTCTTCCATTTTTACGTAATTACTAGCTACGGCAGCTGCGTCATCAGTTTCATAAGTACGTCTTGTGGCTGCCAGTGGTGTGAGTCATCGCCTATTGTCTCTTTGTTGGCGCGCGTCGTTATTGGGATTTGGAGACCTAACTTCTACAAATTCATCGTGACGAGAGTGCTCTGCTCTGTTTAAATCTCGCCAGTTCTGATGCAATTCAGGTCTGTCGTTACGATCATATCGTCTGTCGTCATGTCGGTAGTTTCCATAGTTTCTTTCTTGTCGGTCACATGGTGGAGAATTTCTCCTTGAATCGTAACTACGCGCTGGACCGTTGCGTCTAAAGTTATTCTGTCTCCCTTGATAATAGTTATTTTGGTTCCCATATTGTCTGTTTCTCTGATTGTCTCTGTGATAGTCATTACCGCGGAAAGGTGATCTTTCCCTGTAACTATTACTCTGCCAGTGGTTATCATATGGGTGGTGTCTGTTTTGGTCACGATTTACGTTGTAAGAATAGGTTTGTCGTGGCCATTTATTGTTTCTGTCGTCACGGAATTGTGACGGATGTGACCTGTAATGATTGTTTTCCTGTTTTCGCATCCCGCGACTGTCTGTGTCAATTTCCAGTTCTTGTAACAGTCCCTGAAAAGCTTCAATGTCGTCTTTGCAACGTCCTGCTAAAATAATATGTCTCAAATGTTCAGGCAGTTTGATTAAGCAAATGCGGATGAGTTCTGAGGGGCTGTATGGGTTTGACAGGTATTGATTCTTGTGCAACATGTCTTCAAAATATTTCACAAGACTGGAAAATTCAGATTGTTCAAAGTGTTTCATCATCATGATGCTATGTTTTACGCGATCTTGTGTAGCTTGTGACCAATATGCTGAGAGGAACGCATGATAAAAATCTCCTTCACTGTGACAATCGTGAATGACCGATCGCATTCTCACAGCTGGTTCATTCTCCAAATAGCCACACATAAATTCTAATCTGTGTTCTAATGACCAGTTGGGAGGAAAACAATGAGAGAATTGATGGAGCCACGCTTGTGGATGAATGTCGTTGGCAGAATTCTTGAACGTTTTGAATTTACGTGTAGTAATGAACAGCTTATAGTCAAAATCATCGTGTCGGCGAGTAGCATATCGTGTCGGCGGTTCCATCTCAAAATTCGGTGTACCTTGCCAATTCCTTTCATAATTACCGAAATGCCCTGTGTTATTATTTTGTGGCTTTTCCGTATTTATATGTCCCTCTTCCCTTATTGGGGCGCGAGTGTCCTCTGAAATACGTAATTCTTGTATTACCTGTGTCAGCTGATCTTGTACTTCCCGCATTTCTCTTTTGTATTGCGTATTAATTTGATTCTGATTTTGTTTGAATTTTCTTATTTGTTCATACTCTTCTGTGTCAGTGAAGGCTACGGGTCTTGTGTCATTCAGATCATCATCTACCTTTGTAGATAAGTTAGTGACCTGATCCGAAAGTTCAGCTACTTTCTCCGATAGTGAACACATTTCCTCAGTGTGTTTTTCTGAACCAAGTTTCAGAGTGTCCATTTGTGTTGAAATCGAATCTACTGTGTTCTTTAAGTTGTCCTGAGTTTTTGCCAGTTGCGTAACCGAATCGGTAGATGCAACTGAGTCAATTTTAGCCCACAAGGTCTCGTGATTTTCATGAACAATGGTTTGCAGCTCTTTTATGGCTGCTTCGTGATTCTGTAATGCATTTTCATGCCGCGAAAAAATAGGCTGAAAATGCTCACAAATTTGTGTTTTTACGTCATTACAGACTTTTTGACATTTCGATTCAATGTTATGTAATTCAGTAGTTAAATCTTCACGTGTTTGTTCAAGTGTGGTGTCTAACTTCCGAAGATTTTGTTCCATTGTGTCTAACTTTTGCTGTGTTTGTCTCTGGTGTTGTTCCATTGTGTCTAACTTTTGAAGATTTTGTTCCACTGTGTCTAACTTTAGAAGATTTTGTCCCATTTGTTGCATTAATTGTAATAACAATGCATTAGTGTCTGGAATCTGTTCCTCTACGCTTTTCGGCAGTGCATTTGCACCAGCAACATTCACATTTTGACAAGCAGAAAATGTGTCTTGACTCATTTGAGAAAACGGTGAGGACGCAAAACCTGAATCTACAGTATTTGCAAAATTGTGTCCTATCATTTCGGATTCCTGAGGCGAGCTGTTGCCGACCGATCGATCGATAATGCTTCCCTGTTCACTACCTGTTTGACTGTCTACGCCATTGTTTGACGCCCGCTCCATTTCCCTATGCACAGTTACCAAATTACTACTTTGAACATTAGTTAACTCCTTACATGGTGGGGCCAACACACTGCTTTCGTCTTCACTGTCATTTCTCAGTTTACTTTGGAGTCGAGTGATACGTTTTTCACACGCCATTATTTTCACAATATTTCACACGATAACACAGAAAAGCACAACTTGAATAGCAAAAACAAGAGAACACATTAACATAGCACTGAAAATAATATCTAGTTAATTGCAGCAGCGAAATACTTGGCGCAAAGCTACATGCATGCCACAACTGTTTTACTGTACAACAATGAAAGACTGCAAGTACAAAGGAGATTCTCTCTACAATTACGCGCTAGCAATAAACAAAAGCTACACTAAATACACAAACTACAAGAAAAAATCAGAAGATTCCAGTGAGGTATCCTAGGCTAAGGGTCGACATATGAAACTTCCCCTTTGAACAATTTTACATGTGAAACGTCCACTTAGAACAATTATACAAGACTGTGCTTAACCTGGCACACAATAATTTTTAGCGCAACGCAATCTGACTTTCAATAACCCCTACAAAACAATGGCCCTGACTAACTTTAACCTATACCTTTTACAAATCACTTACCTCACAAAAATCTTCGCTGCTCGAACTACTGCAAAACAGCGAGCGCCACTACTGCCAGCTAAATAAAAGATTCAAACCACTGAAGGTACTAACTACTGATAGGGATAGTTAGCAAATGAAAGATATTAATAGAGAACAAACAATGTATTTACCTTAATATTCATAATTGACATTCAGTCTTACAGATTATCAAAACTCTGCCATCTCTCTCCCCACGTCCACCACTGCTGGCGGCTCACCTCCAACTGCCCAGCGCTACGCGCTGTTCGCATCCAGCTGTAGCAGTTCATGACAACAATGGCAGACAACAATGCAAACTAGCCACATACTGCACACAGCACAGCCAGTGATTTTCATATAGAGCGCTACGTGGCATTACCCATATAAAAATCTAAACAGCCTACTTACATAAGCCTATGCCTCTCCCCTTTATATAGTATGTAGGTATTTCTATACAATATAAATTTAAAAAAATGTAGTTTACGTCATCTGAACGTTTATTAGAGTATTGTTAAAAATTTGAAGAAAACAGGTCAAGAACGCTTCGAGTGCAAGCTTGTACATCATACGTATTAAAAATATATAGCTCACGTCCGTCGGAACGTTATTAGAGCGAATAACTTTTCGAGATATTTGGTAGTAATTTTACTCTACAATTTGTCTTCACACCCTTTATGCCACCCCCTGAAGCCTCTTTGTGTCGATACAGAGGAATGTCTGAAATGTTTTCCTGGGCCTCTCATAAAAATTCACGTGATTTCAACGGTGAGCGTCACAGCTCTCAGCGTCATCGCAGAGGCATCAAAAGAAGGTAAGATATACGTAAGAAGTGATGTGATGACCCTTCAGTCTCGCGACACGTCCACGGTGGAGCTGGACAGAATTGTTATGAAATTTGGTGCAACTGTGACAGCATCAATCCTCCTTAAAACTCACGTAAACTTCTGAACAGTGTTTTTTTTTTTCACCTGTGTCGACACCTTGCTGCTTGAAGCGTAACTTCGTGGGTGCCGTCACAGCGCACCGCGCTTTAGCGCATTTATGGAGGAAGGTTGAACACACCTTAATTAAGTGCACAACGAGAAATAAATTCATATCTTTGTTGGTCGACAAGTCATACAAAGAAAACGACAACATTATCACAAGAATGTGCGTTCATACGTGTACGGACGAAAGAATATGTCAGGGTAGACTCACCTGAATCATTTGATGGAGATGCAGTTGATAAGTTTCTGCATTCGCTTTCTTTCTGCTTCAAGATTCTCTTCTGCTCGTCCATAACATTCTGTAACAATGGAAACTTTTTTATTGTAGATAAGCCAGGTTTAATTAACACACAGTTATGTCTATGTAGCAAGTAGTTTAAATTTCGCATAAGTTACTTTACCGTCCAGTAGTTCGATAATACAGCTATCTTTATCTTTACACGGCAATGTCAAATTATAAAACGTCACAACTTTCTAAGATAGTCGGTTGCAATACGAAGAACGTTGATTCCAATTTCAAGCATTGTAAAAAATTTTTATCTTTTCATTTAGATATCCTGTCAATAAATAGCAGAATGTATTTATTTCTTTTAGTGAAATAGTCTTAATGTTGTTCGAAATAAGCACTGCATGAAAAGGAAAAGAAGCAGATTCCACATTATGTTTTTTTTATATAATGATACTTGGATGTAACCAGTAAGCTAACGATTCTTTAAGGTATTAAAATCCCATTTTCCAAACAGCTTAAAACGTATGATTTCTCTGTACATGAGTAAATGTATTAAGTACTTTGCTTTAAGCTTGTAAGCGAGGGAAAGTTTTGGAACATTTGTAATTACGCTTAAAGTTCATTGTAAGTCACTAAGTGCTCTCATTATGAAACACTGGCTGAATATAAACTCGGTAACTGGTGTGTCATTTCAAGAAAATGCTAGCTTTTCACGCATCTCAATGTTTATGAACTCGTATCTCAAGAATTACAGGTCGTACAATGATATAATTTTGCAGACGCATTAAGTCGTATATTTACACACTCTATCGAAAGTGTGTTTCGAATTGAGGTAGTAGAAAGAGGTAATAAATCAAAACTTCATACATGATGCTGGAGTTGGATTGTGTGAAAAAACAAAAATTTATCGTGTGAAAAACTTTTTTCTTTCATCATTTTGCGAGAGGTGTCAACCGAAAGGGTTGAAACAGTCACCCACCACGAAGGAATTATCTGAATGGAACGGAATTCGGTAGATTCAGTATACATGTACAGGAAAATAAATGAATACAGTTTCAGAAAAATTGGATGATTTATTCAAGAGAAAGAGCTTCACAAACTAAGGAAGTCAACAACATGTTGTTCCATCTCTGGCCCTTATGCAAGACATTACTCGGCTTGGCTGGCCATTGGGGCACAGTTCGGAGCGGAACTCTTCACCAAAGTCCGTTCTACTCCAGTTAATGAGATTTCAGACCGGAAACGTGTCCCGAGTCGCCCTGGACAGATGTGGGACATCAACCTGACTGTCGCCGACACACGGTCTGACAACAATGGGCGATAGTGTGCGATATAGCAGAGCTCCTTCAGTTGTTATCTGAGGCACCCTTACAGCATAGCAGTACGTCTACCATATCCTACGAGGCCGATTTATCCTGGGTTTACATTTCAAAGAGATAACGCCCACCCACAGATGGAGACAGTTTCTACTGCTTATTCTTGCCAAACCCTGTCTTGGACAGGAAGGTCGCCGTATGCCTCCCCAGTTAAGGAGCATTACGAGCAGGACCCTCCCAATAGTTCGGGATTTTGCAGTTCTAAAACGCAAACTGAACAGAGTTTTGCACGGAGTTCCTCAGGAGGACAACTCTATCAATCAATGAGAAGCAGAATAACTGCTTGAATAAGAGCCAGAAGTAGACCAGTGCATTACTGACTTGCTCAATTTGTGAAGATCTTTCTCTTAGAACAAAAAATCGTCAACATTTCTGAAATTGTAACAATTTGTCTGTCTGTACATGTACGTCACATTTACCGATATCCGTCTCATCCTTCGAGGTACGTTGATTTATTTTCCTTTTTTAGTTTTTCTAACGCTTACAGCGCTACCTTGTGCTGCTATTCACGCCGGGTGCTGGCCATGTCTGTTACCTTGCACGCAACGTAAATTTTCTTATGAATTTTTACTCTAATGCTGGTTGTTTGATGTTTGTGTATGAAACTCCCTACATCCTTCCGTACGTACATTTTAGTTTATGTTCTTCAAAACTTTCTTCAATTTTATTGTTTGGTAATTATTTAAGCTATGTTCCCCAAGATTTTTGTAACATTTCTGTACGTATTCTGAAGATAAATTTATTAACCCTCACTGTCTCCCCTTATTATGTTCTTATGTCCCCCCTTTGTATCGCCTTTTATATGTATCGTTTTCATCTTTTTATTAAATGTATCACTCAGCTGAAGAGCGGCGAATTGTGCCACGGACAGCCCTCCCCTGCGCATATGGACAGGGGAATGAAATCACAATAAAGGAAAAAAAATTCGAAACGTGTGTCAATAAAGCTAAGTTACTGAATATGAAATGCATGCATTCCTTTTGCAGCGACTATAACCGTACTGTATAGAATGTTCCATGTGTATACAACCTTTGCATGCCTAGATGACTGTATGTGGCAGTTCAAAAAGTATATTTTAGTTCAAGTAAAAACGACCAGTGCAGCAGATATTTGACATTCAAAATATTTCCATAAACATCAGTAACTCTGAAGTACCATAACATTTGAATTTGCTACTGGCCGTGTTGTTTTAATTATTATAGCTGATTACGTCATCCACTTTCGTGAGTTACTTACATTTGTAATTGCAAACAGACTGCCTCACCAAGAATGTGAAGCACCCGCAAGGGAGGACAAACGAAATCAAATGTGATGTTGTTTCAATATTTAATCCACTGCAACAAATTTACAAACAGCTTAGAAGTATGACGTTGCACCCCGCCGGCCGGTGTGGCCACGCGGTTATAGGCGCTTCAGTCTGGAACCGCGCGACCGCTACGGTCGCAGGTTCGAATCCTGCCTCGGGCATGGATGTGTGTAATGTCCTTAGGTTAGTTAGGTTTAAGTAGTTCTAAGTCTAGGGGACTGATGACCTAAGATGTTAAGTCCCATAGCGCTCAGAGCCATTTGCACCATTTTTTTGCACCCCTTCTAGCCTAGATGCAGTCGTTGGCTCGGTTGGGGTGAACTATCTAACAGCAGGCGCTAGCTGGACAGCCTGAGCTTTTAGAACTGCCTGCAGTCTCTCGCGTCTTCCGGTGGACGGGGCATTGTGGTGCTGCGACGACAGTGGGAGTTAGTAGTGGGCACGTGAGAACTGTAGTGGGTTAAAGTCTGTCGAGTGAAAATATAGTGAAAGAGCTGTGAATAAGAAATATGCGAAGCTGAATTATAAATACATAGTATAATAGCACTTTGATAGAAATATTTCGTTGCAAATACAGATGATGAAAAGTCTTCAAATGGCTCTGAGCACTATGGCACTTAACAAAATGGTTCAAATGGCTCTGAGCACTATGCGACTTAACTTCTGAGGTCATCAGTCGCCTAGAACTTAGAACTAATTAAACCTAACTAACCTAAGGAAATCACACACATCCATGCCCGAGGCAGGATTCGAACCTGCGACCGGAGCGGTCACGCGGTTCCAGACTGAAGCGCCTTTAACCGCACGGCCACACCGGCCGGCGCGGCACTTAACATCTGAGGTCATCAGTCCTCTAGAACTTAGAACTACTTAAACCTAACTAACCTAAGGAAATCACACACATCCATGCCCGAGGCAGGATTCGAACCTGCGAGCGTAGGTGTCGCGCGGTTCCAGACTGAAACGCCTAGAACCGCTCGCCCACGGCGGCCGGCGTTGAAAAGTCTGTCATGTGTTTGCTGTGAATGACCCTCTATAATGGCCAGTCTCATCAGAGTGAATGATTTGCCCTATTTTCCACTGTCTGAAGGCAAATAAATCAAGTGAAATCGCATTTTATTATTTCAGAGTAACCTTTCTCTTTCCCATAAATAATCTGGCAATAAATATTTACAGTTAAACCAAGTACAATTAGCTTGCAGTTCAGTATTTTATGTGAACATTGGCAGCCATCATGAAAACGCAGTCAGATCTCTTAAAATTGTAGGTGAGGAGGGGGTGGGGTCTGTTAGGGGAGGGCTTACGAACTGTTGTAACTGATCGGCGATTTCCTGCGCACTGGTAATGGGAAAGAGTTGACGACCGAGCTAGTCCCACACATGATACACCAGCTCTTGCTGTTCTCGGGAGCACGTCAGATTGATCGTAGAGACACGTGCCGTAAGTGGAGAGCACTGTCCGGTTGAAAAATGCCACCACGGTACTGCGCAGACGTAGCATGTCTATGACATACAGTTGTGCCGTAAGGGTTTTCTTAGTCACAATCAGCTGTGGTTTCAAATAATACTCTTTGGTTCGTCTCACTATTGACACCAGCATTAACACCGTTGTGCCTCTGCAAAACACTGGAATAAGGTGATCTGCCCAAGGCGCCACCATACCCTACAATGATGGCTATCCAGGATAGTGGAGAACACCTGTAACCAATGCGATGCCGTTCAGTAGCAGCCAATGTTTGCCGTCTTTGGCATATCTCCATCGCTGCCGTTTGTGTTGTGGAGTTAACGGCAGCCTACACATGGAGCGACAATTCCTCAGTTAGGCTGCTGCTACCGCCCAATGGTGCGGGATGATACAGTACGTTGCACGGTGTCCTTCACTTGCTCTAGGATAACAGAGACCGAGCGAAGTGGCGCTATGATTACAACACTGGACTCGCATTCCGGAGGACGACGGTTCAATCCAGCGTCCTGCCATACTGATTTAGGGTTTCCGTGATTTCCCTAAATCGCTTCAGACAAATGCCGGGATGGAACCTTTGAAAAGTCACGGTCGACTTCCCTCTCTATCCTTCCCTAATGGAATCAGACCGATGACCTCGCTGTTTGGTCTCTTCTCCAAACAACCAAACCCAGCCCTCGGATAACAGACGCGTATGTGAAGGGGTTACGATGTGATTGTGGCACGTTACCATGATTAAAGTTGCTTTCCCAAGCTTTGTCAACATATGCTTCAGTATATTAATGTCTGAATTGTTGAATTTCAGAGTGAAACACATGAATATCTTTCACTAAATACACCGCTTTAAGAAAAAAAGAAGAGGTGCTAGATAATAAAGCTATGTAGCTAAAAGTCGGTGAGAATGCGCAAATGTATGACGAAATTAACTGTTATAAGTTTCAACATGATCAGAGCAATATTTTGCTCAAAATCAATGTCTATACAAAAGAATTAAAGGCTCTAAAGATTAGACTTAGAAATATGAAACTTGTATGAAGATTCAGTTCGATATAAACACAGTAAATATGTGAACACATTAAGCTACCCCAAATAGTTTTCGAGTAATTTACTGAAAACCAAATTTTGAACAAAAACGACCTTATTTGTAATAGATTAAGTATCAGTTATATTAATGATATAAAGTTTTGATTACAGTACGTGATGAAACCCTTTAAATAATACAGCTATGACAAGTTTCAAGACTTTGATGTAAATAACAATCAATACAAGATCTCTTAAAGTGATAGTTCAGAGGTCATGTTCTACTGTCAGTTTCGTTCTAAAAATTCTAGACGAAAAATTTAAATGCAGGCGAACTAAAACTTTTTCTGTAATTAAAGCCTACTTAACTCCATTCATACAAAAATTACGAATATTTTAAACTGATTAATGACAGTGTTATAGAATACTATGTGCCCGAGAATGCGGCCACTTAGATGCTGCGACTTGGGGTAGAGCAGGTGACGGCAGGTTTTTCCCTTCGGCCGTCCGCTGCGCCCTTATATAAATACGTCCTGAGAGACCGTGACTTCACTTCGCTCGCACCCGCGTTAGTAAACGCCGGCTTACGCGCTGCCTCGGGTGACGTCACAACCTTGCTGCTACTAAACGCATGTTTTTAGTAATACTAGAATGTGCACTCGCAAAGACTGTGCACCATCGTGTAGCGCTTAGATTTCGCGGAAGTAACTGTTTGTGTGGCACCCGTAATATTACCAAACTGCGTGGCAAGCGGTGACTTCTGTAGCGAGCAATTAACTTTGATTATCAGAACTCAGGTCGAACGACCGTTTTATGGAAACCTACCGTAGCGGTCGCCGCTGAACTGCTCATGGTGCTGTTTATGACAGAAACACCATTATTATTATTATTATCAGGAATATTACTATGTTGTGCGTGTGAACGTTTATCAAATATATCAATTAGAACTCAAAATTTTCAATTATAATCATAGTTCCTGAACCCGCTGAGCAAACTGAGGGTCGAAATATTTCTTTCAGGAAACAAAAGAAGAATGTTGACTTGCAGACTGGAAACTATGATCAGTATGTTCTCCATCGCTTTCTGGCTGCCCGCAGAAATAGTTTCCAGGCTCTCGTTAAAGACGGCGAGCAATATATCCTATTTCTTATTTTTAACTCACCGCCCCATAAGTGGTCAGACGCGGGTTGACCGGAACTTTAAGGATGAGTGTGTCTGCCCACATGTTCTCATGCAGTCCAGCATGGGGCCTCGGTCACATCCGAATGCTCCACAAATCTGGTTATGCCCGCATCTCGTGGTCGTGCGGTAGCGTTCTCGCTTCCCACACCCGGGTTCCCGGGTTCGATTCCCGGCGGGGTCAGGGATTTTCTCTGCCTCGTGATGGCTGGGTGTTGTGTGCTGTCCTTAGGTTAGTTAGGTTTAAGTAGTTCTAAGTTCTAGGGGACTGATGATCATAAATGTTAAGTCCCATAATGCTTAGAGCCAAATCTGGTTATTTCACGATCCGAGGAGCCGCCAAATGAGACACAAAATAAGGCCCCTTTCAAACTCAGCAACGTAGTCTACTGATAACGCTGTCTCGTATGAATACGCGGAATATCCGTGTCCTTCACGGTCATCAGTCGACATCTAATGCCGTTCACACCCCTTATATACATACCAGGAGCCGGCCGCTGTGGCCGAGCGGTTATAGGTGCTTCAGTCCGGAACCACGCGGCTGCTACGGTCGCAGGTTCGAATCCTGCCTCGGGCATGGATGTGTGTGATGTCCTTAGGTTAGTTAGGTTTAAGTAGTTCTAAGTTTAGGGGACTGATGACCTCAGATGTTAAGTCCCATAGTGTCAGAGCCATTTAAACCATTTTGAACCCTACTAGGACTGGCAACAGCACTAAATACGAACAACAATATGGACTCTGGAGGCTGTTCTACTTGTCACAGAGAATTACAGTTGTAATCATTTACATACACGTCGAAGGCGTTTACTTGGACGTTGTTACATCGAAGTCTGACACTGCCTTCTTTCACTTTTTATGGGGCAGTGTATTTTTCACATTTTTTGATGACATAAAAAGAAGGTTTTCTACACTTGTATAATAAATTTTTCTGTGTAGTTAATGTTCCCAACATTATCAATAACTGAAATATTGGATAAATTCATGTTTTAAGAATGGAACTGTTCAGAGCAGCACTGGGAAGCCGTAGAAAGGATTATTGCAAATTCACGCTTTGATTAGATCTTTATCTTTCCGTTAATTCTGCTATCTTTAAATACCACTTGAAGCATACGTATATAACTATGTTCAGTTTCGGGTCGGTGCGAAAAAACGAAAAGCAGAATTTGACTTTCATTGAAAATCCTCGTATTTGTCGGAACTTGGAGTAACATTATTTGCTCAAATAATACAGCAGAAACACAAATCAAGCTAAAAATAGCTGTATTAGCACTAATTTCGTGCTGTATACCATCCTTTAGAAACTCTGATTACATTATTCATAAAATAAATCCGCAAATATAGGCATCATTGTCAGCCTTCATTCTTCTGAAGCATCTAGCCACAACAATGACAAAACTGCAAAATTTACCCACGGCACGTGCTAGCAAGCAACATCCAATTTGCGCTGCCCTTGCTGCTGGTGTGATTCTATTGTTTGCTGCTGCGACGAAACACAAGTCATCTCTCCTACCCTATAGACCCGTTAACAAAGGAAGAAAAGGCAAATAAATAACCGTATACCGCAATTTTTGTACGTCGGTAGGAGGGACTGCTATGATTAACATACTGGAAATCCTGAGCGGTGAGGGACAAGCGTGGCGGTCGTTTCAGGGTCACTGTTTTTAGGCTTTTCTTGAATAACTCGAAAAGGGCGGCATCTAGTGAAAACGTGTTACTCTATCAACTTGAGAGCATTAAGTTTCCTACAAAAAATGTCTTATTCATCTATAATTAGTGTTAAAGGAGTGGGTTAAGTAAACTGAGGTTTTAAAGTCATGCGATAGCGTTATGCACGTAAACACATGACGGTAGTGTCGCGTACACGAAATATAAAGTGGCAGTGCGTTGGTGGACCTGTCATTTGTACTCAAGGTGATTCATGTGAAAAGGTACGTGATTATAACTACATGATAAGAAGTAATACACTACTGACCATTAAAATTGCTACACCAAGGAGAAATGCAGATGATAAACGCGTATTCATTGGACAAACGTATTGTACTAGAACTGACATGTGATTACATTTTCATGCAATTTGGGTGCATAGATCCTGAGAAATCAGTACCCAGAACGACCACCTCTGGCCGTAATAATGGCCTGATACGCCTGGGCATTGAATCAAACAGAGGTTGGGTGGCGCGTACAGGTACAGCTGCCTATGCAACTTCAACACGACACCACAGTTCATCAAGAGTAGCGACTGGCGTATTGTGACGAGCCAGTGGCTCGGCCACCATTGACCAGACGTTTCCAGCTAGTGAGAGATCTGGAGAATGAGCTGAGAAGGGCAGCAGTGGAACATTTTCTGTATCCAGAAAGGCCCGTACAGTACCTGCAACTTGCGGTCGTGCATTATCCTGCTGAAACGTAGGGTTTTTCAGGGATCCAATGAAGGGTAGAGCCCCGAGTCGAAACACGTCTCAAATGTAACGTCCACTGTTCAAAGTACCATCAAAGCGAACAAGAGGTGGCCGAGACGTGTAACCAATGGCACCCCATACCATCACGCAGAGTGATACCGCCGTTCGGCGATGACGAATACACGCTTCCAATGTGCGTTCACCGCGATGTCTCCAAACACTGACGCGACCATCATGGTGCTGTAAACAGAACATCGATACATCCGAAAAAATGACGTTTTGCCAATTGACAGGCGCTCCTGTCTGTGGTGCAGCGTCAATGGTAATCGCAGCCATGGTCTCCGAGCTGGTAGTCCGTCATGCTGCAACGTCGTCGAACTGTTCGTGTAGATGGTTGTTGTCTTGCAAACGTCCCCATCTGTTGACGCAGGGATCGAGACGTGGCTGCACGATCCGTTACAGTCATGCAGATAAGATGCCTGTCATCTCGACTGCTAGTGATACGAGGCTGTTGGGATCCAGCACGGCGTTCCGTATTACCCCCCTGAACCCACCGATTACATATTCTGCTAACAGTCATTGGATCTCCACCAACGCGAGCAGCAATTTCGTGATACGATAGACCGCAATCGCCATAGGCTACAATCCGAAATTTATCAAAGTCGGAAACTCGATGGTACGCATTTCTCCTCCTTACACGAGGCATCACAACAACTTTTCACCAGGCAACGCCAGTCAACTGCTTTTTGTGTATGAGAAATCGGTTGGAAACATTCCTCATGTCAACACGTTGTAGGTGTCGCCACCGGCGCCAACCTAGTGTGAATGCTCTGAAAAGCTAATCATTTGCATATCACGGCATCTTCTTCCTGTCGGTTAAATTTCGCGTCTGTAGCACTTCATCTTCGTGATGTAGCAATTTTAATGGTCAGGATTGTAGATTTTGAACGCGGGATGGTAGCTGGAGCAGTGGACATTCCATTTTGGAAATCGTTAGCGAATTCAGTATTCCGAGATCCACAATGTAAAGAGTGTGCCGAGAATATCATATTTGAGGCATTACTTCTCACCACGGAAAACGCGGTGTCCGGCGGTCTTCACTTAACGACCGACAGCAGCAGTTCTTGCGTAGAGTTGTCAGCGCTAACAGAAAAGCAACACTGCGTGAAATAACCGTAGAACCTAATGTGGAACGTACGACAAACGTATCCGTGCTGTGATATTTGGCATTTACGGGCTATGACAGCAGACGACCGACACGATGGTA
Organism: Schistocerca cancellata; assembly: GCF_023864275.1. Taxonomy (NCBI): domain Eukaryota; kingdom Metazoa; phylum Arthropoda; class Insecta; order Orthoptera; family Acrididae; genus Schistocerca; species Schistocerca cancellata. The sequence continues at coordinate 1,099,811,752 of NC_064626.1, read as the reverse complement.
TTTGCTAAGAGTACATCGCCTGCAACGCCTCTCCTGGGCTCGAGAACATATGGATTGAACATTAAACAACAGGAAAACCGTGGCCTGGTCAAATGAGTCCCGATTTCAGTTGATAAGATCTGATGGTAGGTTTCAAATGTGACGCAGACTCCACAAGTCATGGACCCAAGTTGTCAACAAGACAGTGTGCATGCTGGTGGTGGCTCTATAATTCTGAGAGCTATGTTTACTTGGAATGGAGTGGGTCATCTGGCGCTACTGAACTGATCGTTGGCTAGAAATGGTTATGTTCGGCTACGTGGAGACGATTTGCTGCCATTGATGGACTTCACGATAATGCGCCATGGTAACCGGCAAAAATAAGTTCCCGATTGGTCTGAAGAACATTCTGGACAATGTGCGTATGATTAGGCCGTTCATATATACCGACATGAATTCCATCTAACATATGTGGGACCTATTCGAGAGGTCAGTTGGTGAAAACAAAAGCCTGTAATGGCAACACTTTCGCAATTATGGGTGGTTAAAGAGGCCGCATGGCTCAGTATTTCTGCAGAGGACTTCCAACGACTCTTTGAGTCCATGTCACGTCGACTTGCTGCACTAACTGGACAAAAGAAGGTCCGATACTATACTGGGAAGTATCCCATAATTTTGTCATTACAGTGTGCAAAAATATGTTAACGACTTCTAAGCGCAGTAGAGCCGTATTAAGATATAAACTGTGTTCTGAATGTGTGACTGGATGAAGGAGCAGTGGATGGTAGCAGCGTGAGGGAGAGCAGGTCGCCAGAATGTAATCAAGTTCTTCCCTTCTTTGTGGGTCTGAAAAGCGGTGAGAGAGCAGGTGAGTCCAAAACTGCGTCACAAAAAGCAACTAAAGACCGTTTCACACAGTTTTACCGACCATTCCGAAGAACACTTTATAAATCGGTGGTGACGCAGTGCGCAGACACGCCGTGATTGTTTATCTATCGGAAACTGCATTAACAATACATGGATATTAGTTACTAATGACACTACGCAAGACTGTGCACCGCCAAAGGGAAAACATATGGTAAGTTCCTCATTAATTTCATTTCTACTGTTGTTGTTGTTGTTGTGGTGGTGGTCTTCAGTCCTCAGACTGGTTTGATGCAGCTCCTCATACTGGTTTGATGCAGCTCTCCATGCTAATCAATCCTATGCAAGCTTCTTCATCTCCCAGTACCTATGCAACCTACATCCTTCTGAATCTGCTTGGTGTATTCATCTCTTGGTCTCCCTCTACGATTTTTACCCTCCACACTGCCCTCCAATGCTAAATTGGTGATCCCTTGATGCCTCAGGACATGTCCTACCAACCGATCCCTTCTTCTAGTCAAGTTGTGCCACAAACTTCTCTTCTCCCCAATTCTATTCAATACCTCCTCATTAGTTACGTGATCTACCCACCTAATCTTCAACATTCTTCTGTAGCACCACATTTCGAATGCTTCTACTCTCTTCTGGTCCAAACTATTTATTGTCCATGTTTCACTTCCATACATGGCTACACTCCTTACAAATACTTTCAGAAACGACTTCCTGACACTTAAATCTATACTCGATGTTAACAAATTTCTCTTCTTCAGAAACGCTTTCCTTGCCATTGCCAGTCTACATTTTATATCCTCTCTACTTCGACCATCATCAGTTATTTTGCTCCCCAAATAGTAAAACTCCTTTACTACTTTAAGTGTCTCATTTCCTAATCTAATTGCCTCAGCATCACCCGACTTATTTCGACTACATTCCATTATCCTTGTTTTGCTTTTGTTGATGTTCATCTTATATCCTCCTTTCAAGACACTGTCCATTCCGTTCAACTGCTCTTCCAAGTCCTTTGCTGTCTCTGACAGAATTACAATGTCATCGGCGAAACTCAAAGTTTTTATTTCTTCTCCCTGGATTTTAATACCTACTCCAAATTTTTCTTTTGTTTCCTTTACTGCTTGCTCAATATACAGATTGAATAACATCGGGGACAGGCTACAACCCTGTCTCACTCCTTTCCCAACCATTGCTTCCCTTTTTATGCCCCTCGACTCTTATAACTGCCAGCTGGTTTCTGTACAAATTGTAAATAGCCTTTCGCTCCCTGTATTTTACCCCTGCCACCTTTAGAATTTGAAAGAGAGTATTCCAGTCAACATTGTCAAAAGCTTTCTCTAAGTCTACAAATGCTAGAAACGTAGGTTTGCCTTTCCTTAATCTTTCTTCTAAGATAAGTCGTAAGGTCAGTATTGCCTCACGTGTTCCAACATTTCTACGGAATCTTCCCCGAGGTCGGCTTTCATTTCTACTGTTACTCGTTAATTCCGCCTTTCTACGGTTTCCTCCTACTGCATTTATGTGCTCAGTAGAATGTTTATTCCAGTCTTTGTGTCCTGTGTATCTTCCTCGCTTTCACTGAGAGTTGCAGTATTATCAGCAAATCTTAGCATTGATATTGATTCATTCTAAATTAAATCGCATCCTGAATTCACTTTTTACTTCTGTCGTAGATTCTTCGATGAACAGTTGAACAGTTGGCGCCAATGACTGCATCATGTCTAGGTTACACCTTTTTTAATCCGAGCATTATTTCTTGATCGTCCATTTTCATTGTCTCTTCTTGATATTTTATACATATTGTACATCTCCAGCTTCTCCGTTGGCCTTACACTTACATTTTTCTAGAATTTCTAAGAACTTTTACCATTTTACAAGGTCGAACGCTTTTACTAGATCAACATATCCTTTGAACGTGTCTCAATTGTTTTAGAACCTTGCTTTCAACAATAATTGAAACCTCTAAACTGCCTCTATGCTGCCTTTACATTTTCTACCAAATAGATCGTCACCGAGAAAGAGATCCTCAGTTTCTATTTCTCATTTTTCTGTGTATTATACTTGTCAGTAACATTGGTGCATGAGCTTTTACGCTAATTATGCGACAGTTGTGGCACTTATCTGCCTTTGCTGACGTCGGAATTCTGTGGATGATATTTTTTCGAAAGTTTGATACTATGTCTCCAGTAACACTGATTCTACACACGAGCTTGTTGCCACTTCTCTCAATAATTTTTCAAATTTCGAAGGGTTATTATCTACGTCTGCGGTCTCATTTGATCACTATTGCAAAGCACATATCGCCTCTTTCACGTCAGTAGAGGGCTTCGATGTATTCCTTCTACTTTTTAACTTTCTCTCTCTCTCTTCTACTTTTAATATCTGAATTCGTCCTGCAGACTTTATGTTGACACATTTACTTATAGTTTCACTAAAGATTGTTTTGACTTTTGTATATAGTGAATCGATGCCTTTGACGGCACTTTATTTTCGTATTTAGTCATATTTATCCTGAAACCATGTCGCTTTAGGTGCGCTGAACTTTCACTTTGTTTATTTTTTAAGTGACTAATGTTGTTGTATCCCTGAGCACTTTTATACTTTCTTCTTTCGTCAGTCAGTTGAAGCATTCCTTCTCTTATGGAAAATTCTTCGCAGTTACCATTGTTGTACTTATAAGTCTGTCTTCTATGACTGCTCTTTTTATAGACTACTACAATAGGCAGTCGAGCTGAAGATATGTAGAAGTCATTATACGCAGTATCTACAACCTCAGAGAACTTCACACACACACTCATCTCTTGATTTTGTGCTTGTGACGTCGGCATATAAATGTGAATTGCTACTCTCGGTGTTGGTTTGCTCTTGGTTCTGATGAGAAACACCCTGTCACTGAACTGTTTAAACTAACTCACTCCCTGCCTTGGTCTCCTGTTCATAACAAATCCTATTCCCATTATGCCATATTCTACTGTTGCACATATTACCATATATTCTTCTGACCAGAAAATATTATCGTCTTTCAATTTCACTTCACTGAGCCACACTTTGTTAAGATTAAGATCATGTATTTTCTTTTTCGCTTTTTGTAGATTCAGTACCGCATTCATAGTCGTGACATTCCACGCTCTGACATTTAGAATGTTCTCCTTTCGCTCGATATTCAATCTTTTTTCGCAGGGTCACCTCGTCTAATCATTGCCCTTCCAGAGATCGGAGTTGAGAACACTTTGCCCATGAAATGACCATCATGACATTTTTTCAATTACAGCTCATGTGTCTACGGATATAAATCATGTCTCTTCATAGAAGTGTTTCCAATTGCCTTGTCTTCTACATCCTCATGCTGTTGATCATTTCTGATGTTTCTGTCTATTAGGGGACTCCTTCGCACCCCAAGGGCAAGTGGGTGTTCTGAACTGCCCGTTGCTTTCTGAACTACCCATTGCTCGATCCCCTTTGACAGCGCCGTTGACAAAGAGACGGTCCTACCTTATAACGGGAATATTCGGCCACTACTGTGGATGAAGCTTTTTCACAATTTAAGAAGTGGCTGAAATCGAGCCTTTTACACTTGATATTTTAAGTAGCAATCGAAGCTACGCCAAGACTACGGCGACTGTTCCTCACTATACTTCACTAGAGGCATGTTAAATAGGATTTCAATTTCCCCTCTACATCTATATCTCCGTCTATGTACATATTCCACAAGCGGTCGTCTGATGCATGGTGTGGGTTTAATGTACCACTACTAATCGCTCCTCTGGTGATACACTAGCAGATCGCCACCACCATGTGGTGCGTGATTGAAGGACCACTTACCACAGATAGCAGCTTCCTTTCCTGTTCCACTCGTAAAAGAGTGAAGGAAAAACAAGCGAATATACAACTTCGCAGGTGCCCTAATTTCTCTTATCTTTGTGGTCGTTACACAAAATGTGTGTTGGCAATCTTAGAATCGTTTTACAGTGAGCATGAAATGGCAGTTCTCTCCTTTTTCTCAGTTGTGTTCCGCGGAAAGAATCTCGTCTTTCCTCCAAATATTCTCATTTGAGCCCAGGAAGCATTTCCGTAATACTCTCTGGTTGATCGAACCTACCGGCAACAAATTTGGCGATCCGCCCCTGAATTGGTTCGACGTATTCCTTTAATCCGAAATGGTGGGGATCCCAAACACTCCAGTGTTCCATACACAGCCTCCGTTACAGATGAACCACATGCTCCTAATACTCTCCAATAGGCCAAAGTCGAGCATTTGTCTTCCCCACCACAATCCTCACCTGCTCCTTCCATTTCATGTCGATCTGTAACGTTACGCCCAGATACTCAATGACGTGAGTGTGTCAAGCAATACACTACTAATGCTGTATTCGAACACTAAGGGTGTAAGTAGGCTGTTTATGTTTTCTTATTGGCAACGTTACGTAGCGCTCTATATGAAAATCACTGGCTGTGCTGTGTGCAGTCTGTGGCTAGTTTGCATTGTTGTCTGCCATTGTAGTGTTGGGCAGCGGCAGCTGGATGTGAACAGCGTGTAGCGTTGCGCAGTTAGAGGTGAGCCGCCAGCAGTGGTGGATGTGTGGAAGGAAATGGCGGAGTTTTGAAATTACATATATTATGACTTTTGATGATATTAAGGTAAATACATTGTTTGTTCTGTATTAAAATCTTTCATTTGCTTACTATCCCTATTAGTAGTTAGTGCCTTCAGTAGTTTGAATCTTTTATTTAGCTGGCAGTAGTGGCGCTCGCTGTATTGCAGTAGTTCGAGTAACGAAGATTTTTGGTAAGGTAAGTGATTTGTGAAAGGTACAGGTTAATGTTAGTCAGGGCCATTCCTTTGTAGGGATTTCTGAAAGTCAGATTCGGTTGCGCTAAAAAATATTGTGTGTCAGTTTAAGCACAGTATAGTATAAATTTTTCAAAGGGGACGTTTTAAGGGAATATTATTCCTACTCAACGGCTTTAACTGTCATTTTTCTACATTTAAAGCAAGTTGCCATTCATAACACTAACTGCAGATTTTGTCAAAGTCGTCTCGTATCCTGTGACACAGCACCATCATCAGAGAAGATCCGCCGATTGCACCTTCCCCCGTCCTATAAATCGTTTATGTATATAGTGAATAAGAGCGGTCCCATCACATTTCCCTGGGGCTCCTGGTAATACCCTTGTCTTGGATGAACACTCGCCATCGAGGAGAACGTACTGGGTTCCATTACTTAAGAAGTCTTGAAGGTACACACATATCTGAGAAACTAGACTTTCATTAACAGTCTGCAGTGTCAAATGCTTTCCGGAAACCGAGGAATATGGAATCTACCTGTTGCCTATCATTCATGGTTCGCAAGATTTGCTGTATGAAAAGTGCAAGCAGAGCTTTCTAAACCAGTGCTGATTTGTGGACAGAAGTCTCAAGGAAATTTATCATATACGAACTGAAAGTGTGTTCAACAATCCTGCAGCATACCTATGTTACAGGTACTGGTCCGCGTTTTGAGGGTCCCTTCTTTTCCCTCCTTATATACAGAAGTCAGCTCAGCTTTTCCCCCGTCTCTTGGGATTTCGTGCTGGGCGAGAGATTCGCGATATGGGCCATCGCAGTAGAGTATTCTGTAAAGCTAATTATGATTCCATTCGGATCTGGCGACTTATTTGTTCTCAACCCTTTCAGCTGCATCCGTGCACCAAGGCAACCTATTACTATTTCTGCCACATGAGAGTCTGTGCGACAGTCGCACAACAGTATGTTCGTATCATCCTCCTGCGTGAAGGATATCTTATTGCGATGTTTAAAACTTCAGCATTTGTTTTGCTGTCTTCTATCGCCACGCCAGGCTGGCCAACGAGTGACTGGACAGTAGCCTTGGAGCCGCTTTGCTATTTTACGTATGACCAGAACTTCCTTTGGTTCTCGGCAAGATCTTTTGCTAAGGTAAGATACGACGATGGTAGCTCTTGTATTCTTCGAACATCGATCTTTTTACAGACCGTAAGACGACGCTTAAGAAATGCTAGGCCGCGCGAGGTAGCCGCACGGTCTAATGCCTCTTGTCACGGTCCGTACGGCTCCCCTCGTCGGAGGTTCGAGTCCTCCCTCGGGCATGTGTGTGTGTGTTGTCCGTAGCGTAAGTTAGTTTAAGTTACATTAAGTACTATGTAAGCTTAGAGACGGGTGACCTAAGCAGTTTGGTCCCATAAAAAAAAAGCTAAGGCGTACCGCCTCCTGAAACAGATGTTAGGGCGCTAAGCAGATTAGTCAGAGGTGAAGCATGACTGTAGGCGATGATCGGGAAGCCCGCGGGTGTTTTCGTTTCCGCCTTTTGGATAATCGAGTTGGAAATACCCACAACAGTTTCAACAACAGAGTGTAGATCAGACGTCTGTGGAAGACATTCGCGAAGCTACCATTTCAATGACGCAGATGTTAGTAAGACATACTTGTTCAAGATTCCAACAGAGTAGAACTGTTTCTGTTCTTCTCCAAGACCCTAATCAATATCACTCTCATCGTAGGCTCTAAATACAAAGAACTCTGTGTGTTGCAATGATGCCAACGGCCTCTCCGCAGTTGTAACACCGGCTCCCGTCAGATCACCGAAGTAAAGCTCTGTCGGGCTGGGCTAGCACTTGGATGAGTGACCATCCGGTCTGCCGAGCGCTGTTGGCAAGCGGGGTGCACTCAGCTCTTATAAGGCAAACTGAGGAGCTGCTTCTACATCTACATCTACATCTACATCCATACTCCGCAAGCCACCTGACGGTATGTGGCGGAGGGTAACTTGAGTACCTCTATCGGTTCTCCCTTCTATTCCAGTCTCGTATTGTTCGTGGAAAGAAGGATTGTCGGTATGCCTCTGTGTAGGCTCTAATCTCTCTGATTTTATCCTCATGGTCTCTTCGCGAGATATACGTAGGAGGGAGCAATATACTGCTTGACTCTTCGGTGAAGAAATGTTCTCGAAACTTTGACAAAAGCCCGTACCGAGCTACTGAGCGTCTCTCCTGCAGAGTCTTCCACTGGAATTTATCTATCATCTCCGTAACGCTTTCGCGATTACTAAATGATCCTGTAACGAAGCGCGCTGCTCTCCGTTGGATCTTCTCTATATCTTCTATCAACCGTATCTGGTACGGATCCCACACTGCTGAGCAGTATTCAAGCAGTGGGCGAACTAGCGTACTGTAACCTACTTCCTTTGTTTTCGGATTACATTTCCTTAGGATTCTTCCAATGAATCTCAGTCTGGCATCTGCTTTACCGACGATCAACATTATATGATCATTCCATTTTAAATCACTCCTAATGCGTACTCCCAGATAATTTATGGTATTAACTGCTTCCAGTTGCTGACCTACTATTTTGTAGCTAAATGATAAAGGATCTATCTTTCTGTGTAATCGCAGCACATTACACCTGTCTACATTGAGATTCAATTGCCATTCCCTGCACCATGCGTCAATTCGCTGCAGATCCTCCTGCATTTCAGTACAATTTTCCATTGTTACAACCTCTCGATACACCACAGCATCATCTGCAAAAAGACTCAGTGAACTTCCGATGTCATCCACCAGGTCATTTATGTATATTGTGAATAGCAACGGTCCTACTACACTCCCCTGCGGCACTCCTGAAATCACTCTTACTTCGGAAGACTTCTCTCCATTGAGAATGACATGCTGCGTCCTGTTATCTAGGAACTCCTCAATCCAATCACACAATTGGTCTGATAGTCCATATGCTCTTACTTTGTTCATTAAACGACTGTGGGGAACTGTATCGAACGCCTTGCGGAAGTCAAGAAACACGGCATCTACCGGTGAACCCGTGTCTATGGCCCTCTGAGTCTCGTGGACGAATAGCGCGAGCTGGGTTTCACATGACCGTCTTTTTCGAAACCCATGCTGATTCCTACAGAGTAGATTTCTAGTCTCCAGAAAAGTCATTATACTCGAACACAATACGTGTTCCAAAATTCTACAACTGATCGACGTTAGAGATATAGGTCTATAGTTCTGCACATCTGTTCGACGTCCCTTCTTGAAAAAGGGGGATGACCTGTGCCCTTTTCCAATCCTTTGGAACACTACGCTCTTCTAGAGACCTACTGTACACCGCTGCAAGAAGGGGGGCAAGTTCCTTCGCGTACTCTGTGTAAAATTGAACTGGTATACCATCAGGTCCAGAGGCCTTTCCTCTTTTGAGCGATTTTAATTGTTTCTTTATCCCTCTGTCGTCTATTTCGATATCTACCATTTTGTCATCTGTGCAACAATCTAGAGAAGGAACTACAGTGCAATCTTCCTCTGTGAAACAACTTTGGAAAAAGACATTTAGTATTTCGGCCTTTAGTCTGTCATCCTCTGTTTCAGTACCATTTTGGTCACAGAGTGCCTGGACATTTTGTTTTGATCCACCTACCGCTTTGACATAAGACCAAAATTTCTTAGGATTTTCTGCCAAGTCAGTACATAGAACTTTACTTTCGAATTCATCGAACGCCTCTCGCATAGCCCTCCTCACACTACATTTCGCTTCGCGTAATTTTTGTTTGTCTGCAAGGCTTTGGCTATGTTTATGTTTGCTGTGAAGTTCCCTTTGCTTCCGCAGCAGTTTTCTAACTCGGTTGTTGTACCACGGCGGCTCTTTTCCATCTCTTACGATCTTGCTTGGCACATACTCATCTAACGCATTATGTACAACGGTTTTGAACTTTTTCCACTGATCCTCAACACCATCTGTACTTGAGACAAAACTTTTGTGTTGAGCCAACAGGTACTCTGAAATCTGCTTTTTGTCACTTTTTCTAAACAAAAAAATCTTCCTACCCTTTTTAATATTCCTATTTACGGCTGAAATCATCGATGCCGTAACCGCTTTATGATCGCTGATTCCCTGTTCTGCGTTAACTTTATCAAATAGTTCGGGTCTGTTTGTCACCAGAAGGTCTAATATGTTATCGCCACGAGTCGGTTCTCTGTTTAACTGCTCAAGGTAGTTTTCAGATAAAGCACTTAAAAAAATTTCACTGGATTCTTTGTCCCTGCCACCCGTTATGAACGTCTGAGTCTCCCAGTCTATATCCGGCAAATTAAGATCTCCACCCAGAACTATAACATGGTGGGGAAATCTACTCGAAATATTTTCCAAATTATCCTTCAGGTGCTCAGCCACAACAGCTGCTGAGCCAGGGGGCCTATAGAGACATCCAATTACCATGTCTGAGCCTGCTTTAACCGTGACCTTCACCCAAATCATTTCACATTTCGGATCTCCGTCAATTTCCTTCGATACTATTGCACTTCTTATCGCTATAAACACGCCTCCCCCTTCACTGTCCAGCCTGTCTCTGCGGTATACATTCCAATCTGAGTTTAGGATTTCATTACTGTTTACGTCTGGTTTCAGCCAACTTTCTGTCCCTAGTACTATATGGGCGTTGTGACCGTTTATTAATGAGAGCAGTTCTGAGACCTTTCTGTAGACGCTCCTGCAGTTTACTATTAGCACATTAATATTGTTATTCCCTGTTGCATTTTGCCTACTCCTACCTTGCCGCGTCTCAGGAGGCGTCTTGTCGGGCCTAGGGAGGGGATTCTCTAACCTAAAAAAACCCCATGTGCACTCCACACGTACTCCGCTACCCTTGTAGCCGCTTCCGGCGTGTAGTGCACGCCTGACCTATTCAGGGGGACCCTACATTTCTCCACCCGATAGCGGAGGTCGAGAAATTTGCACCCCAGATCTCCGCAGAATCGTCTGAGCCTCTGGTTTAAGCCTTCCACTCGGCTCCAAACCAGAGGACCGCGATCGGTTCTGGGAACGATACTTAATTGAGAAGCAGCGGCCCCGGTCCCGTAAACTGACATACGGCCGGGAGAGCGGCGTGCTGACCACAAGCCCCTCCGTATCCGTATCCCGTGACACCTGTGGTCTGACGATGACACGGCGGCCGGTCGGTACCGTTGGGCCTTCCAAGGCCTGTTTCCATGGAGAGAGAGAGTTTTCCACGTGTTCCTCTATGTGTTCCAAGTTTTCTTCTACGAGGCTCCATTTGAACTGCTCAATCGCAACATTCTACTGTTTTTGTGCTTATGTTCCTTGGCTTGGTTTCATTGTTGGTCCATATCGTATAGTGATGCCAATGGATTGTAGCATTATAATCTCGTAGCTTGCACCCATTTACTGCGTGCCACTGTTTCCATCTCTCTAATAAATTCACACGGAAATACTGCGATCGCTATTTCCGTCTTTGGTTTCCATATGATTCTGAGCGCTTTCTAGCACAGCAGGATCCCCATCGACTTGCGTCTGAAGTGAGGCTCGTCAGCCCTGCCGCTGTCCCCCTCCGGGGATGGACGTTTCCTGTGTCCAAGCGGACAGGGGAGAGTGTAGAAACAACAGCAAGTCGTTTGCTGACAAACAACTAAAGGGATACTTCCGGGGATGCCTTCACTTCCAACGAACTACGATGGTGGACTGAATAGTAAGCAATACCTATAGAAATACGTGGGATCATGATGAAGCGTGACACACTGAAGAAGACAACAGCCTAATGTTTAAGAACTTGTGGAATCGAAAGCCCTCTTTCATCGCCAGTTTGTTCTATATCTATTGACTGCCTTCAATCAGTTAACTCATGATCACATTTGCCAGGATAAACACAGTATAAAAACTTATCACTTAGAGCATTATGACAGATTACAATAGTATTAGCAGCAGTATTATCGTTCATGAGCTCAGAAGCAGCTAAGAAGTAGCGTACCTATCTCCTTCAACCAGCAAAGAAAATAATTTTGATAAAATGGATGTGTTAACACTGTGACAGCCACCATGACCCGTAAAGTAGGGACAACATCAGCATATAACGCTTGCAGCTGCCTTGCCAGCAGCTTTAGAGGCGTCATTTTTTTTCTTTTTTTTTTTGAGTCATCGGTTTTCTAAATGGTTTGATACCGCCCGCCAAGAATTCCTCTCCTGTGCCAACCTCTTAATCTCAGAGTAGCACTTGCAACCTACGTCCTCAATTATTTTCTGGATGTATTTCGATCTCTGTCTTCCTCTACCGATTTTGCCCTGTACAGCTCCCTCTAGTACCATGGATGTCATTTCCTGATGTCTTTACGGGTGTCCAATCATCCTGTCCCTTTCCACATATTCCTTTCCTCTCCGATTCTACGCAGAACCACCTCATTCATAACCTTATCAGTCCATCTAATTTTCAACATTTGTCTGTAGCACTACATCTCAAATGCCTCGATTCTCTTCTGTTCTGTTTTTCCCACAGTCTATGTCTCACTAACATATAACGCTGTGCTCCAAACGTACATTTTCAGATGTTTCTTCCTCAAGGTCTAAGTTTGATACTAATAGACTTCTCTTGGCCAAAAACGCCCTTTTTTCCGGGGCTGGTCTGGTTTTGAAGTCCTCTTTGCTTCGTCCATCATTGTTTATTTTGCTGCCTAGGTAGTAGAATTCCTTAACTTCATCTACTTCGTGTCCATCAATCCTGATGTTAAGTTTCTCGCTGTTCTCATTCCTTCTACTATACATTACTTTCGTTTTCCTTCGATTTACTCTCAATCCATATTCTGTACTGATCAGACTGTTCATTCCATTCATCAGATGGATTCTTCTTCGTTTTCACTCAAGATAGTAATGTCATCAGTGAATCGTATCGTTGATGTCATTTCACCTTGTATGTTAACAGCACTCCTGAACATTTCTTCTGTTTCCATCATTGCTTCTTCGATGTACGGATTGAACAGCAGGGGCGAATAACTACATCCCTGCCTCACACTCTTTTTAATCCGAACACTTCGTTCGTGGTCGTCCACTCATATTATTCCCTCTCGGTTCTTGTACGTATTGTGTATTACCTCTCTCTCCTTATAGCTTACCCCTATTTTTCTTTTAAATTCCAACATCTTGAGCCAATTTACATCATCGAATGCTTTTTCCAGATCGACAAATCCTATGAACGTTTCTTGATGTTTGTTTAATCTTGCTTCCATTATCAACCGCAACTTCAGAGTTGCCTCTCTGATGCCTTCTGGCTTTCCTAAAGCCAAACTGATCGTCGCCTAGCACACCTTCAATTTTCTTTTCCATTCTTCTGTGTATTATACTTTTCAGCAACTTGCATGCATGAGCTGTTAAACTGACTGTACGATAATTCTGGCACTGGTCAGCTCTTGCAGTTTTCGGTCGTGCAGTGATTATTTTTTCCGAAAGTCAGATGATATGTCATCAGAATCATACATTCTAGACACCAACGTGAATAGTCGTTTTTTGCGACTTCCCCCAATGATTTTAGAAAATCTGATGGAATGTTATCTATTCGTTTTGCCTCATTTGATATAAAGTCCTCGAATGCTCTTTTAAAATCTGATTTTAATACCAAATACAGACTTTTCTACCTGATGAAGCATTTCTTTTGCAGGAACACAGAATTCCAGCATAGTGTTCAGTCATCCAGTAGCCGAAAATTTTCTCATTTGTACTTTTTAACTAACTATAATGAAGAAGCAGCTTCATCTGGAAAGCCATTTTAGTTGATTTTAGCAATTTCATTGGGTGGCGTTTCTGTTACACATCTTGCCAATAATTTTGTGACATTTGCGTTCGCATCACATTATGCTGAATATAGTGAAGTTCGTACAGGCTATCGTATTTACCTATAACATTAATTTTTCTTTTTGGCCTCATGAGTCAGCTACCGCCATCCTTGACAGCAAGTTATGTAGTGGCGTTCTACGAAGGACATGCCTCGTTCATCCCTAGGAACGGGTACACAATAGAAGTAATTAGTTCACTGCACAATTTAGTGTCTGCAGAAGCGATGTTTGCCCGATTAGTATCTCAAAACAGTATGCGTATAGGACGAATATTCCATTCTACCTCGGAGTGAATGATGCTATGAAATTTCCTGAAATACAGAACCATGTATCAAACCGAGTTACTGAGGGGACGTATCTCATGATATGCTTCTCACCTTATTTTTGACAGAATCTGTCTTATTCTACACGTTTTCTCTCAAGAATCCAGAACGGTATGGTGGAAAGTTCATGAGGAGTTATACTTTCTGAACAGAACTGCTAAAGGGTGAAAGCAGTGAGGCAATCGGGCGGGGTGATGGAAAACTGTTACGGTAAGAACAGTTCCTAGATCATTCAATAGCGATTGACGTAATGCAGTCTCCAGAATGAGATTTTCATTCTGCAGCAGAGTGTGCGCTGATACGAAACTTCCTGGCAGATTAAAACTGTGTGGTGGACCGAGATTCGAACTCGGGACCTTTGTCTTTCGCGGGCAAGTGCTCTACCAACTAAGCTACCCAAGCACAACTCAAGCCCCGTCCTCACAGCTTCACTTTTGGTAGAGCACTTGCCCGCGAAAGGCAAAGGTCCCGAGTTTGAGTCTCGGTCCGGCACACAATTTTAATCTGCCAGGAAGTTTCGAAATTCAGTCTGTTGTTAAAATCTGTAACTAATTTCGACATAAGAACAATGCCAGAAATTTATTGGTTCAAGTGTTCCTGTGTAGGGATTTGGTGCAGATTAATTATTTTAAAATTTCTCATCATTTACCAACCGATCCTCCGATTACGATCTAAACAACTGGAAGATAGGGGAGAGAAGGTTCCGAAGCCATAAATCTAACCCGTTATGAAACCATTTAGGAAAGACAGTTTGCGTTATACGGCCTAGACATGAGGCACCACTTTGCCTTCGTGCTGATCTTAGCACTCAGCAAGAAGCCGTTACGTCGCCGTACTCCGCGCGAGCGCAACTGCCTGCGGTCACCAGCCGAGGTTTCGCCACGTATCTATTTAATATTCATGCCTGCTCTCTTGCGTAACTTCTCATTACGAGCGGTAATGCTGCTTGGAGCACTCATTACGTGTTATGAGATAGTTAGTACTTGGCATCTTGGGTTCTCTCGTCTCTAACGTAACTTAATGAAGAACCAAAACTTGCGCACGAGCATCTTGTACAGAAAATATTCATCGCTAACATTCATTCACAAGTCAGCGCAAGAGGTTTCTCCCCAAACATCAGTCACGACATGGCATTATTTTTTACGAGGGTTATGACTACCTAGATTTGAAATTACACGGATATTTCAGTGTTTTCATACTTGTTGCATGAGATTTGAACAGACTGTATAACTGCTACTGCCGTAAGGCGTTCATATGTCTAACACCGGTCACCTCTTGAGGAATATCTGAACTGACTTGTACGTGAGAGGTCGACTTCATATTTTGTGCCTACAGATTGTAAGTAATTGTTTTTGGTTTATATAACAAAACTGACAAAATCTCGTAAACTGCAAAGTGCTGAACATTTTTTGGAAACACAGGAATTAGCACATAACAGGGGTTTCTTGGTTTGTAATTTGGGTATGGTTTAATAATGAATGTGGACAAGTATTTACGAAATCCACTG
The DNA here is from genome assembly GCF_023864275.1 of Schistocerca cancellata. Lineage (NCBI taxonomy): Eukaryota > Metazoa > Arthropoda > Insecta > Orthoptera > Acrididae > Schistocerca > Schistocerca cancellata. Next base: position 1,099,796,452 of record NC_064626.1, on the reverse strand, counting down.
TGTGAGTGATCAAAGTTAAAGGAATGTGTCACGTAAGAAAGCGACATTACTTAGAGACAATCTTTATGCTGATTTATGTTTAAATTGTTTTATAAGCCATCAGAATTATAATTTTTTATACACAGGGTGTTTGTTTTAACTTGAGACAGTTAAATATTTCGGGATCGATGTGAACTCCGTATTTGTATTGTGTATTCGGATTCTACTCCATAAAATACATACAGTTTACTCAAACCATTGTTTCCCGTTCGCGGCAGATTGGACTAATATCAAGTGTGCCTGCTTTTGCAATTAATAACCGACGCATCTGATTCTACACTTCATATATGATGTAACTGTAAACGTCTGCGCTCAAACAGTTGAGATTTATGTTGAAACGTTGCTTGAGTCCTGCAAATGTGATTATACAGTACAAATAATATGGCTGGACATTGATAAGTAGCTTATTTACAAGGTAACTTATTTTTCTGCTCCCTACTGGATAAGTTGTGGTGAATCACCGAACAATTGAAATGCTTTATTTTGGTGGACACCCTCGAAACTCGGCCTCAGGTCGACTGATTTCGGTGTGTGTTTCCATCCAACCACCGTGACCCTCTTCCTGGCCGCTAAGCGGCTACCGGTGGGATGCAAACAACAACCATTTTAATAATGTGAAATGTCCATGAGTTGATAGTAACAAGCGCTCCTGTCATGGACGCTCACCGAAATCAAGCATTCTAGCGGCGAGAGGCACGAAAACTCACTGAAATCAAGCACCCCAAGGACGAGAGACAAGGAGACTTACCGATATCAAGTATTCCGGTTAGAACAGTAATCTATTAAATCAACGTCGTTGTTCCCGGATCACGCTATACGTAGTTTCCAACCAGAAACTGAAACGGCTAACAGTATTGTACTGTAAAATCAAATTTGCAATACCAAAGTAAATTTCGAGCCCCAGGCTTTACATTTATATCGCCAAAGAAATGTAAAATGAAATGCTTCGGTTCTTAATCGCGAAAGCAGACACACTTGATATTTTTAGATTGCAGCACTATCTACTACTATTGAAAGACAATGGTTTGAGAAAATCGTACGTAATTTTTGGGGAGAATACAGTTATGCTCTAATATGGAGGTGCTACTGTTTGAAAATGCGGTTTACCCTGCTGCTTAGCAGGTGGCCAGTAGTAGAAAACGAAGATGCCCCTTTACTAAAATTAACTTCGTAAATTTTTATTGTGCGATGCGTCGTTTTCAAGATATTAAGTTGCCTCAAGTTAAAACAGAGATTCCGTATATTGTGAATTAATACCAAGACTGTATTCTAATGTTGTAAAAGCTTGTGGGTGGAAGGTAGCAAGTCGCAGCAGCTTCTCTGAACTTCCATGTGCTGGAGTAAGCGACATGGATGCTAACGAACGCCTAACGTATCGAAGTTGGGGCTGTGCAGCCAAGGAACGGCCGTAACATAGAGTCGAGCATTGCTAGAAAGGGCAAATAATTCTGTTCCTCTTCTTTCTCTGTTGATACTCAGAATCAGGAGGGATTTTTCAGAAAGATGAGTTTTGGGTTCGGAATAGACTGAGTATCGACAGAGTATTATAATCTACGAGTGAATGATAATAGAAAAGCTATTGTCTATGGGATATATTTGGTACATCTTACTGTTTTCAGCAGTTGTATTCCTATTAATGTTGCTTTCAGTTTTTCGGTATCTCCACGTTTAGGAGAAAGGAGGAGAAACCGATACTCACAACATTAATATTCAACACGGGTACTGGTTTTCATTTTTGGGGTACAAATGTAAAAAATGTTTGCGGTTGCCTACGGAAGCATGATTTTACCCAAGCGTGCAACTCTGCGTCCGAAGCAAATCCACGGCCACGAATATCTTTCTTCAGCGCTCTAAAAATATGAAAGTTGCAAGGGGAGGGATCAGAATTGTATGGAGAATATGCAACGGCTTTCCAGCAAAACTTCTGCAACGTAGTCGAAACTACCTTAGCAACATATGGGCTTGCAAAACTTTTACAACCTCAGCGCGAGAATGAGCTGTGCAACGAGACAACAATTTGATCAACGAGTTCTGGTAGCCTAAAAAAACCACAAAGACCAATATGAGTATCCAATGCATACATTTTTCGGTCGCAAGGCTCACTAATACAATCCTAATAATGTTTGTCCCCACGTGTGTGTGTGTGTGGGAGGGAGGGGGATGTGGTTTGGGGTGTGGGCTAGGGGGTGAGATTGAGGGAGTGAAAAGACAGTGTCATATCAGCCCATCTCTGTAACGGTCAAAAAAATTTTTACTGAACTTGTCGCATGTGTCACTTGCAAACTAAAAAAAAAAAAAAAAACTGTCAGAGTAAGATCACCACAGTGGGGGTGGAAAGTGGTGAAGTAAAAGCATGACTCAGGGAGTTCTGTAGCAACTACAACAAAATCTGAGATTCGCATTAGTAATTTTTTGTACAAAAGTAATGTGGATAAGGTGTGGTGTAAAATAGCAGAAATGTTACACAGGCGAATGCAGGCGAAGCCGCGGTTAAAAAACTATTAGCAACACTGCCGCAGTTAACTGCCTTTTCCTACATAAATAGAAGTTCATTATTATTATGGGCAGCATTATTTAAATTGTTTGAATAGCAATTAAGAGTGGTTATTAATACCTCTACAGATTTATTAAGGAAAAAACGGAATGAGGTCGGACGTAGAAAGCTGAAAGAAGTTGTTGACGCTGCCGAATCACTGTGAAACCATCGCTGTGGCCGAGCGGTTCTAGGCGCTTCAGTCTGGAACCGCGCGACCGATACGGTCGCAGGTTCGAATCCTGCCTCGGGCATGGATGTGTGTGATGTCCTTAGGTTAGTTAGGTTTAAGTAGTTCAAAGTCTAGGGGACTGATGACCTCAGATGTTAAGTTCCATAGTGCTCAGAACCATTTGAACCATTTTTTTTATGAAACCATCACGAGCTGATAAGGCAATTAGTCGATACCAATTATGAGGGTATGAAATGATGCAACAGCGGTGCATCTGACACTTCAACAGCCATAAGTGAAAAAGGAAGACTGTTTTACTCACTGAGTTGCAGTTGAATGGTGGATGTTGAAATATTGAAACAGTAGTGCATTGCTCATCTTGTGGTGCTGCAGTTTTTCTTTTTATGTCCGTGCTTGCTTTGAAAATATGACGAGGAATTCTGCCTTGTGCCCGACACCTTTTACTGTTCTGTTTTACCTAGACGTTTTTCAGCACTTTTCGTGCTATCTTCAGTGGGTTATTTTCTATTTTCTTACTTATATGATGCTAATGGACATTTATGTTGGTAGCTATTCTGTTACACAATCTACAACTTCCCATGTTTTTGATATTGTAGTGCTTTCTCATGGCCGTCCGGAGTGGCCGTGCGGTTCTAGGAGCTACAGTCTGGAGCCGAGCGACCGCTCCGGTCGCAGGTTCGAATCCTGCTTCGGGCATGGATGTGTGTGATGTCCTTAGGTTAGTTAGGTTTAATTAGTTCTAAGTTCTAGGCGACTGATGACCTTAGAAGGTAAGTTGCATAGTGCTCAGAGCCATTTGAACCATTTTGATTTTGCTTTCTCATATGTTGTTGGCGAAGTGAATACGGTGATTTCGTAACCTATGGTCACTTGACACTACACTTTCTCCGCTTTTTCAAAACATAGGCCTATGTTTTGAAAAATCGAAGACAATGCAGTGTCAAGCCACCATAGGTCACGAAATCAGCTTATTAACTTGAGAAATCACTACGACATTAAAACCATGAGAAGTTGTAAATTGTGTAGCAGAATAGCTACCAACATAAATTTCCAGTAGCATCACGTTAGTAACAAAATGAATAATAACCCACTGAAGATAGCACAAAAAGTGCTGAAACATGTCTGGGTATAACAAAACAGGAGAAGGTGTCTTGTATAAGGCGGAATTCCTCGTAATTGTAGTGAATTCTTTGTAGTGGTGTAATTTAGAGATTAGTACCAGATTGTGACTAACAGTGGATTTTGGGTTATGAATCTGACGTGGTAGAAGTTGGGATGAATTGTATTTCATATAGAACAATTATTTTGGATTCGTGAATTAAAAAATAAGGAGGTGTTTTACTACGTAAAATAGATTAAAGTATTAAACATATCTTTCAGCGGATAATTGCTGAGCAACAAGACTTAAGCGGCATGAAAAAGGGGTATGAGGAGAAAAAAGAGGGAGGGAATACATTAAGAAATAGCTTAAAAGATATTTTCAATAGAACAAGTACAATAATTATGTTCACGTTCTGGAGAAGTTGTTTAGTTAAAAGACTCTCACGATGTACCTTAGGGTTATTGCTAAAAAATGTGACACAACAGAGAAAGGCGAAAAATGCAATAAATTAAACGAGAATATTAAGATATACAGGAAGGACACAAGGGAAAGATTTTGTAAATCGTTAAGGGTAGGAAATAGGTACGGAAACAGATTAAAAGTTTAGGAAATGTTGTTAATTGAAGGTTCGGGACGACAGGAGAATGGGTCGTTGAGAAGCTAAAGCAAATCAGTATTCCGCTGAAGGAAATTATTTTCTTCACTAAAAGTGGGAAATTTGACCTAGAAACCAACCAGAATGGGGAAGTACTTTATCACTCCAATTTCACGTAGTAAGGAAAAAGTAATAATCACTATTGTTATGGTGCAAATTCAGTCGGAAACAACAGGTCACACACTCCATGAAATAGAAATAATGATAAATGACTAGCAAAAATAAACTGAACTGGGTGGAAAACTAGGGGTCAGAAATAATAACTACTTACATAACTTTCTCCAGTTTATATCAAACAGCAGATTCTTTCGACTCATTTTCTTACATTCCTTACTCACGCCACGAGAAACGTTAGGTTCATGATTAGTCATCTAAATAGTAACGCTACCCAGTGGGTTATGTTTGCCATACATCGGTTTGCCATTGTTGAAATCTTTACCCAAGCCTTGAAGACCAAGTATTAGACGGAGAATGCACAGAGAAAACGAAAGCTTACATTGACCTTCAGGAATCTGATCATAACTTGGGCGGATACAGTAATTTTTTGGAATGCCACCTAAACCAAGCTTTGCACATAGATGAATCATTGGCTTTAGCTGGATGAAAAGGTAGAAAGGTAGAGATAGAGCTTTGTGACATTCCACACATAAGGACTAAGGAGCCTACAATGCATGTTAGTGGTAGCAGATATCAGGTTATGCGTGTTATTGGGTGTGGACTGATTGAAGAGTCATGATGTGTCGCTGTATTTACCAAGGGAAATGAGACGACAAAATGTAAATCAAATTAAGCGAAGGACAGTTCAGTGAGCGACAGAACACGTCAACCGGTGGAAGTTAAAAATGAAAGAGGGACTGAATCATGTCGAAGTGTTGAGGAGGAAGTGGAAAATCAATGGGAAGGTAAAATTAAATCTATATATAATGGATCGTTAGTATTAAAAGAGAAAGCTGGCCGCGGTGGCCGAGCGATTCTAGGCGCTTCAGTTCGGAATCGCGCTGCTGCTACGGTCGCTGGTTCGAATGTTGCCTCGGGCATGGATGTGTGTGATGTCCTTAGGTTAGTTAGGTTTAAGTAGTTCTAAGTCTAGGGGACTGATGACCTCAGATGTTAATTCCCACAGTGCTTAGAGCCATTTGATCCATTTTATTTAAAGAGAAGAAGAAGGAATACTTAACACAATTTTTAACGAATCATGCCCAGATTTTTAGCGAGAGACCTGGGAAAATCGAGGCTTACTAATGTAAATTAGAAATTGAAGATCTCCCAACATTTTTAAACCGCCTTATCCTGTATCAATGCCTGTCAGGGAGGCTGTGCGCAAGTAGATAAGTGGTATGGTCAATTGGAATATTACTGAAAAATCACATAGTGCATATTGTGTCCTGGAAGTCCCGATAACGAAGTCCAATTTCTAAAACTGAATGGTATTAAATGCGCAAAAACTTAATAAAATAATCAAGATAGAAAGAAGTACTTATGTACAATGTATTTGACATTTCGTTTTTGGCAGCTGCCTTTAAGCATTTTCTGTCTTTGTGGCGTACCCGATGAAGTTAAAGCAGTACCACATCCCTCCCCAGCTTTTGTAGAAGAGATATACTGAGAAAGAAAGAAGATATAACATACAGGACATAAAAAGATATGAAACAGCATGTTCTATTGCGGAAAGTACTGTTTAGGAAGGAAAGGGGAAGCAAACAGTACGACAATAGACCTATAACACACTGAAGAGCCAAACAAACTGGTAAACCTGGCTAAGGTCCTGTAGGGCCTCCGCGAGCACGCAGAAGTGCCCCAACACGACGTGGCAGGGGATCGACAAATGTCTGAAGTAGTGCTGGAGGGAACTGACACCATGAATCCTGTAGGGATGTGGTGTAGATATCATTGAAAGGCGTCCCAGATATGCACAATAATGTTCATGTTTGGAGAGTTTGGTAGCCAGTGGAAGTGTTTCAACTCAGAAGAGTGCCCCTGGAGCCACTACGTAACAATTCTGGACGTGTTGGGTGTCGCATTGTCCTGCTGGAATTGCCCAAATCCGTCTGAATGCACAATGGTCATGAATGAATGCAGGTGATCAGACAGGATGCTTACGTACGTGTCACCCGTCACAGTCGTATCTAGACGTATCAGGGGTCCCATATCACTCCAACTGCAAACGCCGACACCAGTGCACAGCCGCCACAAGCTTGAACAGTCTTCTGCTGACATGCACGATCCATGGATGCATGAGGGTGTCTCCATACGCGTACATGTCCGAACGCTCGATACAATTTGAAACGAGACTCTTCCGACCTTATAGCACTAGAACTCTGTGGCTGATCATACATTTTCTACGTCCTTTACAAAGTTTGTTTTATTAGTTGCGCTGAATTTTATTTTTGTAAATATGTTGTCAAGTTAGAAATGCTATTTGTTATTTTAGAAAGAGAATACGCATTCAATATTAACATTTGATAAGTAGAAACACTGGCCTATCAGGGAAAAGCTATTGTCAAACAGTATAATAAATTGTAAATGCATTATCTCTAGGTGTGCGAACCCGCCAAAAAAAGTAGCAGTTAGGAGTCGTGAGGAGAAAGTTGTTGTCGTTGATTGTATTAGCCGGTGTGGCTATGCAAAAGCGCGGAGATAAAAAAAGTCTGTTTCCGAAGTGCGGAGCAGTGATAACTGGAAAAGTTGTTTCGGCGGATGTTTAATATGAGCAAGCTATGTGTACGGCATAATTCACATAACATCAAAAGTAGGCCCTACTGTGGGCCCTTGTTATTGGCCATGGAATGGCAAGAAGAGCAACCTGTGCCCTATTTTACCGCTAAATGAAGCCGCTCGACAAACCAACGGCTTCATAAAGTGAAGTAAGATCTAGACATTTTATAAGTACAAGTGTAATAGGTTGAACAGCGTAGTTGGAATTTTATTGCTTAAATAACATTGTTTTCGTGCATATTGTCACGTAAATAAGTTTCCTAAGTCATCATCCAAGCTGTATCCTTCCGAGCCCTTTGTACGAACCGAGATAATCAGAAAATGAACTGAAAGTGAAGTGAACATTAATTTAATACATTATCAAAACATAATTTTTCCAACTTTTGAACAATTACGTAATAATGAAATGTTTGGCTGTAGTATGAATAATGTCAGAAATAGAATTATGCAAAAGCCAGTATTAATTCATTTTCTAAAAATAGAGTAACTTCCTTAACAAAAACTTGGTAGTAAAACTTCACGTAACGTGGACAATGAATTTCACTGTTAAAGCACAGTTTCTAATTTATAGCTTATGGCATAATTTATAACTTTTATTATAAAAGAATATCAGAGTAACTGCTAGTTAAATGACAGTCCTTACCAGTGAGTAAATTCAATCAATCTTCCTGCTTGCTACAGTTACTACAGTCAGCATTACGGTGAGTAACATAACAAAAAGTTTCTGTCCACAGCCAATAAATTATCTTACTTTAATTTATCTTTGAAAATTAATATAATATGTTGTATATGTTTGCTGTTTGACTATTATTTGACTACTGTGACATATATGGTGTGAAGTACTTGAAAGTGTGCGTTAAGTACTGCTCCTACGTCATGACGCCAATAACTATTTTTACGTAAGATTGCTTACGAGTGTAAAGTTCAGTTTCCATTTAATTATTCTTGTTCCAGTGGGGAACTGGCGATCGTTGGTTATTTTCGTTAATGACATACTTTGAAAACCTTTTTCCCAAATTTTCCACTAACTACTATTAATTAAAAATTAGTTTACGTAATAAAAATATAAAAGTTAACCGAACTTTTTTCTAATCGTCATTGCTAAAGTACTGAGCAGTAGTGATTCGGTTATAACTTCATCTACTTCTCATGGTTTTCCATTATTCTTCGGAGTAGTTGCCTTTTAGCCACAGATTAGGGTTCAAAATGGTTCAAATGGCTCTGAGCACTATGGGACTTAACAGCCATGGTCATCAGTCCCCTAGAACTTAGAACTACTTAAACCTAACTAACCTAAGGACGTCACACAACACCCAGTCAACAGATTAGGGACTTAAAGTACAAGGTTATATAGAAAACCCTAATTAGCCGGAGAGGTACATCTACATCTACATCCACATGGATACTCTGCAAATCACATTTAAGTGCCTGACAGAGTGTTCATCGAACCACCTTCACAATTTTCTATTATTCCAATCTCGTATAGCGTGCGGAAAGAAAGAACACCTATATCTTGCCGTACGAGCTCTGATTTCCCTTATTTGATCGTGGTGATCGTTTCTTCCTATGTAGGTCGGTGTCAACAAAATATTTTCGCATTTGGAGGAGAAAGTTGGTGATTGGAATTTCGTGAGAAGATTCCGTCGCAACGAATAACGCCTTTCTTTTAACGATTTCCAGCACAAATCCTGTATTATTTCCGTGACACTCTCTCCCATATTTCGCGATAATACAAAACGTGCTGCTTTCCTTTGAACTTTTTCGATGCACTCCGTCAGTCCTATATGCTAAGGATCCCACAAAGCGCAGCAGTATTCTAAAAGAGGACGGACAAGCGTAGTGTAGGTAGTCTCCTTAGTAGGTCTGTTACATTTTCTAAGTGTCCTGCCAATAAAACGCAGTCTAGGAACATTATAAACAGACAACATGTTACCAGTCATCAATAGTCCAGTTTCGGAGTTGCAGGCCCATGCAAGCCGTAAAGCTTTAAAGCTTTTTGTCGTGCAGTCAAGGGCACACGAGTGAGCCTTCGGCTCCGAAAGCCCATATCTATGATGTTTCGTTGAACGGTACATACGCTCATACATTTTGAGGGTCCAGCATTGAAATATGCAGCAGTTTGCGAGAGAGTTGCATCTCTGTCACGTTGAACGATTCTCTTCAATCGTCGTTGGTCCTGTTCTTGCAGGACCTTCTAACGGTAGCATCGACATCGGAGATTTGATGTTTTACCGGGACACTAGTGCAAAGGTCGTACGGGAAATTCCCCACTTCATCGCTACCTCGGGGATGCTGTGTCCCATCGATCTCGCGCCGACTATAACATCACGTTCAGATTCACTTAAATCTTGATAACCTGCCACTGTAGCAACAGTAACCTATCTAACAACTGCGCCAGACACTTGTCTTATATAGGCGTTTCCGACCGCAGCGCCATATACTGCCTGTTTACGTACCTCTGTATTTGAATACGCATGCCTATACAGTTTCTTTGCCTCTTCAGCGTAGAATTGTTTCAGGAAAATGATCGTAAGCGGGCTTGGTTTATGTCTCAAGTCCAGACAAGTGGTGAGAAAGAAAGAAGATTCTCATATTCCTGTAGTAAGGAAGGTAACGAAGAAGTAGGTCTAAGCGAATCAAGTAGATGCAGAGTCGGTACCATTTATAATAACTAAACTGAAGTATAAAAGATTGTTGAAAGCTCTATTGCTGTGGAATTGCAAGAAGAGAAGAGATCAGAAAGTTAGATGAGCTTTTCCACTGAGACTTCCATGGGAAGACTGGGTAAAGAACAGAAAAATAAGTGTTAAGAAGAAAAGAAAAATAAATTTAATAAAGGAGTTTGAAGAAGAAGCAATGGGGCCTCGCGCTCATAAAAAGCAGAAAGCCTTAAAAAAAGTGTTGCTCTTGGAAAACATGCATTGTGTCTCTGCTACTTGTTTTTCTGCGCTCACCTTCGTTCCACTATTCGACCAATACCAGTAGAAGTCACCTAGCGTTTGCGTGTCTTTGCCTCTGGCGGATGATCAAATGGGGTTGTACTTGTACACAGTAGCCCCTACGACATTCTGCATCCAGAAAGCAGGTAACGTTACTGATAATGTGTGCAGCCTGTGCAAGGAGATTTGATCGATACGTATTTAGTATGCAACCAGAGTTTGTATTTGTTATAAATGTTATGGTATCATGTATTTTATGGTAAACATTCCATGAGAAACTAGTAAATAAATTTAGTTTTGAGTCTCTCCCAGCGCATAAATAACTTATGAGGATAGAGCCAAAACCAAATTCTTCTAGATTTTGGTGTACAGAACACGCCATGTCTGTTCGCCATATTTCCGCTTGGCGATCGGCAGGCTGTTTGTGTTAATTGTTTCTAAAGTTAAATATGGCAACCAGGCCATTTATGTCATGGTGTTGGAACAACTTGGCAATATGATGATGTTGAAGAACGAAATCAATTATCACACAACAAATGTGTTTAAATACGTCTGTGATTGTTTTTACTAATCTTATCATATACAATATTTCTCAAGTCAATATTTGTTTTTATCGACACATACTGATCGAACAGTAATAAATTAGGTGTCGTTAGAAAGGTTTTTAACCTGTTTCTGTCACTGTATACCGATTTTGTGCTCAAACTTACTATTTGTGGAAAATGTTATCACAAAAGAGAGTTTTACATCTCAAGAAACAAGGGCATCATGTATGCCTACCTTCGTACCTATATTTTACGGAGCTAGCTTATTAATCACGAATGAGAGACTTCCTTTTCATATTATCTTATTACAAATACCATTGGATTTGTTTCAAAGAAATTATTAAGTGAATAATTTGTACACAGCATTGTCATAGATAACAACTGTGGCCGTTGTTGCAATCCATTATCTCTGCCTGTCCGTATAAGCTGACTTATGTAAACAAATATGCTTTCCAAAAACATCAGACATATTTGCCATTGTCTCCTTGAATTGTGATTTAGCTACTGTTGCTACATAGTAACTGCAGCTGAAAGTGATTGTCGAGTTGTACGTTATTTGACCCTAATGGCAGTCCCTGATCTCTGCCCGTCATACAAGCCAGGACAAACATTCCGAATGTAAAACATATTTGCCGGCCGGGGTGGCCGAGCGGTTCTAGGCGCTACAGTCTGGAACCGGGCGACCGTTACGGTCGTAGGTTCGAATCCTGCCTCGGGCATGGATGTGTGTGATGTCCTTAGGTTAGTTAGGTTTAATTAGTTCTGAGTTCTAGGCGACTGATGACCTCAGAAGTTAAGTCGCATAGTGTTCAGAGCCATTTAGAGCCAAAAAATATTTTTCGACATAGTGAATCGTATATACAGAGATGTATCATAAAATCATGACTATTATCCCACGTCGTACAGTTCATTTTTAAAAATGCTTTCTCTTCATTCCCTTATCCCAAAAAATAAACTTATTCCAAATCTTGTCGTTATCTAAAGCAACAAAAACGCATAAGTTTAAAAAAATGGTTCAAATGGCTCTGAGCACTATGGGACTTAACATCTGTGGTCATCAGTCCCCTAGAACTACTTAAACCTAACTAACCGAAGGACATCATACACATCCATGGCCGAGGCAGGATTCGAACCTGCGACCGTAGCGGTCTCGCGGCTCCAGACTGAAGCGCCTAGAACCGCACGGCCACACCGACCGGCCATAAGTTTCACACAGGTCCCCTGGTCATCAGTTGTGACGCTTAACGTGATCAATATAGGTAGTGTATTCTGCAAGTTGCAGTACTCGTTACAATAAGTAAGTCACGTATGCTGTGTATTGTTGTGGAAGAGATCTTTACATATTTTAACAAGTAATGCAGACAATGGTTTCTTTACAACACTGATTTACTTTGGCTCGAAGATCGATCTACAGTAGCGTTTTCGAGCCACGTACAGCTACCAATAAGTGTCACAGATGTTTTCTACTGTTACAATATAAATCTTTACTTATTCTGACAGTTTTGGTTTCCTTGAAGTGCTACTTTACTTTGGTGCATTATTTTGGTGCATTACTTTTACGCATTCTACTTCTGGCGCTACATGGCCTTCAGAGACCAAACTACGAGAATAAAACGTTCCTTGTGAGGTACAAAGTGATTGATTTTTTCATTTTTTATGGCAGTAAAATAATAGGTTCTGATGAGGAGAGGAAAACAGGTGTGTTGCCTTAGAAGTGCTCTGCGTGCCCTAAGTCCAACAAGTTGGCATGGTTTGGGAGGGAAAGGTAGTGATGACAGTGGGGGGGTGGGAAGGTGGCACGATGTCGTTATATATTTGCCCCATGCTCTGCCTTTAGCCAACCCACAGGTAAGGTCAATTCGCCTCTTGGGTTCCCATTGCATTCCTACTCTTCTAGCATTTCCTGTTGCTCACCTTTCAATAAACATGACCGCTCTCTTTCTCACAACAATCGGTTTTTAATGTTTGAAGAAAGCCATATTTCAGAACCAACAAGAGTTGCCGTTGAAATAAACATTTATTCGTTTCCCATTTCGGTCAAACGATCACCACCAGATACCATAAAATTATATGCATCAGTCTGCATGGTACTGACCTGTAGCGTCGAAAATTAAAATAGAAAACAATCCTGTTCTACTGAAACTTTCTTCTATAGTAAATGTATTAATGTATACATCAGTAATACAGTTAGTATGCAAATTGTAGAAGGAAAATGGAACCTGAACGCAGACAGAACATTAAGATAATTTAACTAAATTAATGCACTTCACTATTGCATTTTACGAGTAGTATCGCCTACAGTTTCTGTGATGCAGATTAGAGTTTTATTTTCTTTTCTTTTTTTAAGCCACAGTGAGATTCATATCATACAGGCTGATGAAGACTATTTTATGACTTGGTGAGGATAGGTTGATCAGAAACATGTAGTGAGTAAATGATTATTTCATCAAGCTCGTTTTGGATCCTAAATATGTCTTTCAACAAATATTCACGAGCTTTGGGGCACTAATTAACTGAATTTAACGTTTCATGAAAATTGTTTTCTAATTCTTCGGCTACGTTCTGATATGAAATATTGAATACACACTTAATCACCGATCGTTATTTGCTATATTGTGAAATTCCTCAGTGTTTATACCTTTGGATAGTTTTAAGACGACCTCCGCGCAAGAATCATCTTCAAAAGAATTGCCTAACTCTTAATTCTATTTGTTTCGAAAGTGTTGAAGAAGAAAGAGTTCTCTCGTGATATGGCTCCCGCTGTCGTTAGATATTTTTACTTTTGGTGAACCGACTTCGGTTGTACGCAGTCCAAAAAGGCCGAAATTTTTGACGGTACATTATTTCAGTTTATCGATCTGACACTCTAGGACACAGCATGTATAGAAAGCTTACTGACACGCATAGGTACTTAGATGCAACTTCGCACCATCACCCAGTTCAGAAGCAAGCGGTGCTCAACACGCTGTCTTCGCATGCCTTCCGTATCAGCAATGGCAACAGCGTGGAATCAGAGTTGGATTATTTAAAGAAGACAATGAAGGGCAATGGCTATGGCAGTTTGTCCACCGATAGCGATTTCATGCGAAATATTAATTATGCAGATAGGAAGGACAAAGAAATGCCTTCTCACTCTGTTAAGTTACCGTTTGTTTCTGAGACCACCGATCTCATAATGATAATTCTAGGGAAAATAGGATTCACATGCCTTTTTTCAGTTAATAGAAAGTAAAAGACTTCTTCCGACGGAAAACGGATTATGATGATGATGTTTGGTTTGTGGGGCGCTCAACTGCGCTGTCATCAGTGCCCGTACAGTGTCCCAATCTTTACACACTCCAGTTTTAGTCACGTTCACGAATGATGATCAAACCAGTTCACGGGCAGAGAAAAACCTCAACCCGGCCGAGATTCGAACCCGGGACCTCGTAATCCAGAGGCAGCAACGTTAGCCACTAGACCACGAGCTGCGGACAAAACGGATGACTGACTGCCTCCACTGCGGGCGTCTATTAACTGACGTATGGCTGTGGCAAAGCGTTTATAGGCGAAACGGGAAGATCTATTAAAGAGCGTTTTAAGGAACACGATCGCCTTCCACGGCTGAAACAAAGTACGAAATATTACGAGAACTGTGGCCTTGATATCGATTTTAATAACGTACTTGGCTAAGGAAATCGATATTTATAGAAGAAAGGTCTGAAAAGCGACTGCAATTTCTAAGAACGAATGTAACTTCAGGAGAGAGGACATCGTTGATCCCGCCATCAAGGAAGCGAATACGCGGCCACAGTGTGCAAGCAATACAAACAAAACCCTAGGAGCCACATCTGCGGACAATAATGTTTTGGGTAAACATTCGCCCCTCTCATGATTTGCCCTTTTTGCTTCTAGCCAACGATGTGAGCTCGATAATACCAGCGGGAGGAATTTTAATCAACAGCTGGTCTCCAGCACTGAGTGCGGATAAAACCTCTTTCTGACAATTATCGTCAACCACCAGTGGTAGTCGTAGGAGTTTTAGCCAATAGCCCTCTTCTTCGTCATTAACACGGGAAAACTTTTCTTACTGTCTAATGACGACGGCCCACCAATGGCAGCCCAAGAGGTTTTATCCAATTATCCCAACTTATCCAGCACATCTGCGGGAAAACTCCTCTTTATAAGAAAAAACGATACTAGTCTCTGACAGTGTTCAACATCCAGTGAACACCAGCAGATCCTGAAGAAGATCCCAGCTAAGGGGTCGAAACATCAGTTGTTTGAAGAAATATGACGCGGCCTAACACCCCAGACGATTTTAGCTTCAAAGAACAACACTTCTTCAAAAACCCGTATAAAAGTATTATCAGATATAAATGACGACTAATTTTTCATTGTTGCGGTACATAAGGCATTGATGTGTGAAGTATGACAGCGCACCACTTATAACAATATAGTATTAAGTGCTATTGTTACCCCCTTTTTTGTTTCATCATGATGTTGCTGCCACTCTGGGTACATCTTTGGTAGGCTTTGACAGGTAATATGGGCGAACGTGTCAAAACATACATTCCCGCACTGTATACTTAGTGGCCTAGTGTGCAACGTCTTTGTAGTTGACTTAGCAGGTGAAGCCAACAGCGTGTTGGCCGACCGCAGGGCGAACAGAGTCGCAAACCGCGGTAGAAGGTGCAGAAATGGCCGCCTATTGGGGGGGCTGTGTTGCGGTATGCACCTGCTGCGGGATTGTGTATCACAGGCGTTGCCGGCAACATTCAACGGAGGACTAAACGGCCCCCAAGGCCATGTGCTGCTGCTTATTGGTAAACGCCTGGGCTTACACCTCCAAAAAGCACATCGCACAGACTTTTTAGGTCTAATGGTATAAAGTGACGGAAAAAAATCGCGGTACCTAAAACGGATTGTGCGACCTCAACGAAAGTCGATAGGCGTGTTTCTGCTTCTCAAAGATAATGTCTCTTCATATTTCGCGCCAGTCACATAAGAGTGGCACTAATAGCGCCACTATGAGTAAGCAAATCACGTTTGCTTTAAATACACGCAATAACGGTAGTGAGCGTTACTTTCCTTTGATATTTGACGGGGTGAGTTGATTCGCCGGCCGTAGTGGCCCTGCGGTTCTAGGCGCTACAGTCTGGAACCTAGCGACCGCTACGGTCGCAGGTTCGAATCGTGCCTCGGGCATGGATGTGTGTGATGTGCTTAGGTTAGTTAGGTTTAAGTAGTTCTAAGTTCTAGGCGACTGATGACTTCAGAAATTAAGTCGCATAGTGCTCAGAGCCATTTGAACCATTTGAGTTGATGTTAGTCTTTTGAGGTGACAAAGAAGTCATTACCGCCGCCTCACTGAGTTTGAACGAGGTTATTGTAATAGAGGCACGAGAAGTTGAATGTTCCGTGTATCGCTCTAGCACAGCCTACTGCATCTGCAGCAGCAATCTAGCAGCATTTGACACCACAGCGACACAACGAATTGTTGCAAAAATGTTATTTCAAGGTCAGCTCAGAAGCAGAAGCTATGTAGCGGGCATTTCACTGACTCGAAACCACCCTTAATTGAGACTAGAATGCCAGCCGCTTATGCAGACGCTTCGCTCCGGAACCGCGCTGCCGCTACAATCGCAGGTTCGAATCCTGCCTCGGGCATGGCTGTGTGTGATATCCTTAGGTTAGTTAGGTCTAAGTAGCTCTACGTATAAGGCACTGATGACCTCAGATGTTAAGTCCCATATTGCTTAGAGCCATTTGAACCATTTTTGAGATTTGAGTGAGAAGGGCGGGATGGAGCTCTGTTTTGTTTTATCAGGAGAAATGTTTCTGCCTTGGTGCCAATGATGGTCACTTGGTTAGAAGGAGAAAAGTTGAGGGTCTGCACTCAACTTGCCTTTGTGCTAGACACACTAAACCCACACCTTGAGTAATCGTCTGTGGTGCGGTTTCGTATGAAGCAGGATCTCTCGTGGTTATTCCACGCATCCTGACTGCAAACTTGTACGTCAGTATAGTGACTCGACATGTCTTGCTGTCATCCATGAACAGCAGTCAAAAAATGGTTCAAATGGCTCTGAGCACTATGGGACTCAACATCTTAGGTCATAAGTCCCCTAGAACTTAGAACTACTTAAACCTAACTAACCTAAGGACATCACACACACCCATGCCCGAGGCAGGATTCGAACCTGCGACCGTAGCAGTCCCGCGGTTCCGGACTGCAGCGCCAGAACCGCTAGACCACCGCGGCCGGCGAACAGCAGTCCACGGGGTGTTTTCCAACAGGATAACGCTCACCCACATGCTCTACAGTGTGTCGACACGTTGCCTTGGACTGCTCGATTACCAGATCTGCCTCCCATCGATCATATTTCAGGCATCATCTGATGACAGCTCCAGCGTCATCCACAAATAGCATTAACAGTCCTTGTATTGACCGACCAAATGCAGCAGGCATGCAACTGCATCCCACAAACTGCCGTACGGCACCGGTACAACATAAAGCAATATATGTTTGCACGCTTGCATTCAAAATTCTGGCTGTTTCACCAGTTATTACTGTACCAGCATTTCACATTTGCAATGGCGCTTACAGCAACCTAAGAGTTTGCAACGTTAATCGTTAAAATGTGTTATCTAGTCACATGTATTCCCGATATTTCATTACTTTACATTAATAATTTTTTTCTGTTGAGATTCTTTTACGTTGGTGTATGCTGAAAAGAAATCACGTTACTTTGCGGTACCCTATACGAGTATGTAACACAACCCATCTCTCCTTCGGTTATGTGTAATTTAGTTTTCCTTTCTTAGTACCTTCCGACATTTCTCTCTCTCACACATAACGCATATCATTACAGTGCGGAAGCGCAGCTATGAATATGTATGAAAAATCCGAGAGGAGAGTCGCGGTCTGGGGGGACGGCTTGTGCTCGCTTCCTATTTGAGCAGCGAAAATCGGATAAAAAATTTTAGCCCGGACTAGCGGCCATTTGTATAGCCATTCGAGCATCTTTATTACAGTAGCTGTGTTACAGTATACTAAGCAAAAATTGAACAACGAACTGGAGCTGACGCCCTAACAACTTCTGCAGAAAATTTTAATTGAGCTGAAATTAATGCTCACCTAATGTCTACATTTGTACTCGCACCGTTCGAACATTCCATACAAGAACAACCCTCATTCGGATTTTATGTACAAAAACGGTCCTCTTTAAATAACTCCGGCATGTAGCGAGACTGATCGTTCAAATCTGGTTTACCAGCGTATAAGATAATTTATAAACGTTTGAAAATATCCACCCTCATTTGGATTTTCCGTAGAAAACTACGTTTTTCTATGAAACTTTTGAAGCGCTCCACTTCTGTACTTTAAGCTTGAACGAATCAAAGACAGATAAATAGATGCAGTGAAAACGATTTTTTTTCATCGAATTGTCGTTATCCGTCGTCGAGATATGATGGCTTAAAGTGGAGCTACATATAGCTCGTAAAATTCTTTCTTACGTGAAGTGAATGCGACGAAAGTTTCAAGCGAATCAAATTAAAAAAATGCATTCTTAAGATAAAATTTGAAACTCACTTTTAAAAATCAAGCTTCATTAGCATTTTACCTGCAGAAAACTAGTTATTTGTGAATTTCTTTATGCGTGTCACTTATATGTTCCAGGCTAGTGTGAATCGGTTAAAATTTTGTGAGAATCCGGTATTACACGAATGGTACGTGCTGAGTGGATATAACGTGATACATATGTTTCAAGTGATATATATATATATATATATATATATATATATATATATATATATGATAAAAATATATTTTTACGGGCATTATGAGAAGTTTTTGCAAGAATATTTTATCGTTCGCGTTGTACTTATGACAAATCAGCGATTACAAGTGAAATGGGTTTTGTCGCCATGTGTTGCATTTTAAGAACTGTATCTGGATATAATTAAGAAAACTGCTTATTAAAGTTGATAATCTTCCTGTTGATTGTACCTTTGAGATTTTATTCACCATTGGCTTAAAATCATAAAAAAAAGTCTTTCGACGTGCAAAACAATGCACGTACCAAAACAGAATTAGGCCCAGACCTCTACAAAATGATATGTTTGATCGAGCATTTACAATTTTGGCGATGACCACGCAGAAAATTAAAGTAAGCCGAAAACTGCAATATGCAAATGATCAGCTCCTTTCTAGCTCATAGAAAATTTTTTACTGCCTTTTCTTCAAAAACTACTATAGCGTCATGTACAAAATTTATTTTCGGGCAAAACTGGCCTCATTTCGTCAATTTTCGTAGAGGATAAAAAAACTGATGGTATTTTTGTGTGCATATTTTTTTTTTTTCAGTTCTGCTTGTTTCAACGAATCATACTCATACATAATTCGGATTGCTTGTTGCAACGTTTCGTGGCAAAAGTATTCAAGTAATTCGTTCTATTGGCGGTTTCTTAATTCTTGCACACTTTAAATAAACAACGATGGAATTACAAGGTAATAGATAATAAAAAGATGTATGTTTCTCAATAATTTATTATTTGTTCTGCGATGCGTTCAGCGTTCACTACACAGCCACCTTTGTCTTATTTTGTTTCGTACACATCTTTTACTTACATCATTCGCAAAATTTTCAAGTATTTCGGAACGATACGTCCCGTCAGCTGACAGATAAGTTAGATTTTTACCCACAGATTGTTAGGGTTCCCAATAAGTTGACCACATTTTGCTCCATCAGTTATCTGGTCAATAGGTTAAATCTTCAGCTAGTTAAACGTTCAAATAAATTGTCAGTTAGCCAAATTAATTTAACTGTCAATTGATTCTTCTTATATCTGAGGGCGCCTTTTCCCACTGGACGTCAAATCATTGGATGTAGAAGAGCCGTCTTTTTCAAGCGCATTGTTATCGGCATTTCGTGATTTTTATAACGGACCATCGTAACTTAGGCTGTGCACTATTTCGTATTGTTTCGTCACGTGGTTGGTGACAATGTTCTTGTGGGTTGTTTCACAACTGCTTTTAAGAAGCACAATATTGTACAGTCTCATGCTGCTATCAAATTTGGTGAAAGACGTTTGCCGTCCAGCCGTCATTTGACAGGTAACCTCAGAAACATCACTATGTGGACACCGAGAGATTCACACAATTTCATAAGTTTCAGACCTGCTACTTCACATGATCCATGTGACCACGTCCTCTTTTTGTTCAAGCATTACACATTTTTGCTCTCCATCGTAAGTTCATTATATGTAATATAGCCCTATAATATAAACTACTTAAACATATTTTTCATAAACTTTATACTTTATTTAATATTTCATCCAGAAATTACGCTTGGTGTTATTTTTTGCACTGTTATTAAGTAATTAGGCTATTTTTCATATGTGTGTAAGTACAAAAAGTAAAAAAATAAAAAAAATTAAAATTATAAAACAAAATAACAAGGGTGGTGGTGGGGGGGGGGGGGGGAGGTTCGGGTTCCGCTGAATAGGTCAGGAGTCCATTAACGCAGGAGGTGGCCACACGGGTAGCAGAGGCTGTCTGGCGTGTACTGGGCGGTTTTTTAGGTTAGAGGGTCTCGGGAAAGTACAAAAAGTGCTTCAGTCTCAAAGGCTGCAGTCGAACATAGAATGAACATAGATACACGAACCACCGGTATAACAGTTGTAAATTGTCGTAGCTGTGTTGGGAAAATACAAGAGCTACAAGCGCTAATAGAAAGTAGTGATGCTCAAATTGTTATAGGCACTGAAAGCTGGCTACAGCCAGAGATAAGTTCAGCCGAAGTTCTTGCGAAGAACCTAATGAACTGATGTTCAGAATGGATAGGCTAACCACAGTTAGAATTCTGGCTTGCTGGTCCACACGGGAGATACTGGCATAGGTTCTATAACTTCGGAATCCAAGTTCTGGAGTAATGGCACTGTACAGGAAAATGTGCAATTGCAATTGATATGACAACTAATCGATGAGCAGTTAAGGTATATTCACCAGAGACAGACTCTTCATAGCGACCAGCATTACAGAGGACAAGTCCCACATATTTACCACAATAAAACGCTTGAAGTTACCTGTCAGAGGCGTATATTCCTTCTCTCATTGCTCCATATGCAAGGGCATATAAAAAGGGAGTGACTAGTAGCGATGTAAGGTAAGCTGGCTTAGTACTCAGCCAGTATATATTCGAGCATTACGGTATCAAAGTCGTTAACACCACACACAGCACGCACCAGGAGTTGCACATCACACTTCTCATTTCTGATTAATTGGTCCGGTGTTTGTATGGGAAAGTGTACTATAATAATACAGGCGAACGAAAATTTTTTAAAAAAACTTTTTTTACTTTGATAGCTGATGTTTACAGACTTTTATGAGCTGAAAACAAATATAGCCTTACTTTTTTGTATCACCTGTAGTTTTCGAGCAATATGCTTTTATTGTGTAGTATAAAAATCCTATGCTATACGGTAAATGGGAAAATCAATGAAATGCTTTGTTACAACATAGGTATGGTTTGAATTTATAGTTAGCTACTTGAAACAATGATATGTATTAATAGAGTTTTCACTTGTCAGCTGGAATTGGTTTGTATTTTTCTTTCTCTTTTTTCTTTGAAGCTTCTCGTGTAGTTTTTTCTACGATTACTCGCTTGCTGAACTTCTCGGTGAAGTGACCAACAGTAGTCCCCCATCACGTTGATGTTCCAGCGGCCTTGGTAGCGTTTTCCCACCACTTTAATGTCCTGGTGAATCGCTCTCCTTGCCCCTCACTAACATCTGCCATAACGTTTGGGAAGTAATCAAGGTGACTGTTCAAAAAGTGAACTTTCAGGCTACTGAAGTTTTAAACTTCTTTAACATTGTAGCTATAACAGAAACATATTCTGGGCTTTTTTCATGTCCTAAGAACTTTGTAATAACTTGCTTGAATCATACCCATGCTTCTTTCTCATTTAAGGTCATTGTGGATCCAAAGTTAACTCAAACATCAATTTTCTAATGTCAGGTACGATAAAGACGCCTTCTTTTAGCTTAGCTTCTGAAAGGTGTGGAAACTTTTGGCAGATATAGTTAAAACATGGTCCATCTTTAGCCAAAGCCTTTACAAACTGTTTCATTATGCCTAACTTTATATGTAGAGGTGGTAGGAGTACTGTTTTTGGATTTACCAGTTTTTGCGTAGAATGTTCTTCTCACCAGGATTTAAAGACTCCCTCATAGGCCAGTTCTTTCTGCATCAGTGTTGATCCCTAGCCCTACCATCCCATTCACGCAAGAAACATGGAAATTTGGTAAAGCCACGTTGCTGACCAAGGAGCATGCATGTTACTTTTAGATCGCCACATATTATCCAACCATGATCCGACTAGCCTACTATATTTAGCACTATTTCTAGATTTTCATAGCTTTCTTTAATATATACAGAATATGGAACAGGTACAGATGCATACATTTGCCATTGTGTAATAAAACAGCATTTACACTAGTTTTGGATGAATCAATAAGACGCCCCCAGTCTTCCTTGTTGTATTCAATACAAAACTCATTCACCAGACTGGGAATGTCTGAGCAGTATACTAAATCACCTTCTTGTTGAAAACACTTGGAAAATTGCTTCTCTCTCTGGTTCCAACTGCAAATAAGTTCTTTCCTTTTAATCTAGAGACAAGCAATTCAGCTTCTTCTTTCGTTAAGCCCAGATCCCTAACGAAATCGTTAAGCTCGGTCTGAGTATCAATTTGGGCTCTAGGTTTTCTGTATTACAATGGAATTCATCATCATCTGATTCATGTAAATCAGACTGTACATCAGAAAATACTTCTGGTAGAATAGAATTTAAATCATCTGGTGGTTAAGGAACAGGCAAATCTACAACATGCCCTACTGGTCGGATGGTGGATGGAAAGTTAGGATAGCTTATCACTTTCTTGCTTTTCGATTTACGACCAGTAATATCAACACTGCAAAAGTAGCAATCATTGGAATGATTTCTTGGCTCCATCCATATCATAGGAACAGCAAACCTAAAGATGGTTTTCTCCTTTTTGGACGATTTTCTCTGATCGTCAACACTCACATAACATACCCTATGCAGCGCCCAAGTTTTATCTTGATCACCAAGTTCAGATCCGAAGTATGATAGATAAACCTTTTTCTCAAAATCTGTAATGTTTCTTTGGTGTTTTTTAATCACAAATTCACCTCAAATATAACAAAAACGGTCAGCAGAAGTTTTATAAGCACGATTAGACATTGTACTGAGCACATGTACACGAAATGGGAAAGTGAGGTTAGGTTGATAGTAAACAAAACACCAACTGTTAACAGAAAAATAGAATCGACCTTGAAACACGTATGTAACATAGCAGCGATGGTGAGGCACGTTAAAATCTTTGACCAGAGAGCCTATTTTCGCGGTTAGTCTGCGCTTGACCGCGCGAGTGTTGCAGGCAGTTGGGCAGTACTCGTCGAGTTGAGCGGTATTTGTCATGTAGAGCAGTTCAGTTGTAGTCGTCATGTAGAGCTGTACAGTAGTAGTCGTCGTGCAGTACGCTAGTAGTCGTCATGCAGAGCGGTCGGTCAGTAGTAGCAGCCCAGTGCGGTTGTGTGATGTAGTCTGTCGGCAACACTGGTCAAGAGGCTGAATGAGGTATATTGTTAATTAAGGTAATCATCAGATAATGTAAAATTTATTTATTGTAATTAATTTCCAACAAGTGCCCCAATAATAATTTTGATTTCAAAAGCAATTTTACAAAAAAAAATTTATTTAATTGAATTAACGATTTCATTCCACTTCCCTTAAAGACAAGTTTCAGTTAAATTACAAAAAAAAAGGAATGTTATTATTTGCAATGCAGTTCCTCCAAGCTGTGCGCAAGAATAAGAGCAGAAATTTGACTAGCAGTTACAATGAGGTAAGAATTTAATTCTGATTTGCACAGGGCCAAAGACCGATATTTCGGTTTAATTGAATTATCATTATCACTGAGATTTCATTAGCACTGAATTGTTTTTCATTATTTTTGTGGGAGCTTACACCAGAGTCAGATTGCTAATTTTTGTTTAATTGTCATTGTCAGTAAATTTCATTACGGGAGGTTACAACCTTCTTTTGCCAGCAAATGTTTTCCAGCAGTGCTGACAACATCATCTACAGTAATTACACCTCCATTTTAAATTATTTTAACTACATAAAAAGCTGCTAGATTCTTTAAAAATCGCTTAATTTGATAAAAAACTATAAAATGTGAAGAAATGGTGGGTGGTACAGTTTTTAAGTATCATATTTGGATTTCACAACCTAGAAAATATAAGATTGAGGTATCTTCAGCAAAAAAGGTTTTTCCATCGTTGTCTCGTGTAATTCATATGGATGTGGGGGTTGCTATGGTTCAATTGGTATAGTACCACAGCAGCATTTGTAGCATTAGATTCAATAGATTCCAACGGTAGGGCTCACAACGAATTTAGATTGCAATAGGTCCTCAACTAACTGTATGACTCTGAGTCAGCTATATCATAGCGACCCATACACTATTTTGATGCTTGGCAGTATAGATTTCTTAACTAACACCGATTTTAATTGTAGACATCATCAGTGCAATGTTGCCACATCTACCGCCATCACCTTGAATAAGTCTGGCAACAATGCAGACTGCACCAGCTTCGGCTCTGTTACCCTGCCGGTAACACACCTGTTAAGACACTACGAAATAACTTCAATGGTACTAGAGGGAGATGTAGAGTAAGACAGAGACTGGAATACGCGATAGATTTCCAATACAGCACATTATTCCCCATTCTTTTGGTTAGAAAGTCCTATTTTTCAATAATCTCCATTGAATCGGACGGCATTACGCCACATTACTTTGAGGGCAGGTTTGCCCGCACAGTACAGCTCTACTGGTCGACATCGGAGCCAACGTCTTATTGCATCAATAACCTCCACATCATCGCCCTAGTCTTTTCCGTGGAGTGCGTCTTTCATTGGGAGTCGGAAGTTGCAAGGTCCGGGCTGTAGTGTGGTTCAGGAAGAACAGTCCAATTAAGTTTTGTGAGCTCCTCTCGCGTGCACAGTGTTGTGTGAGGCGTTGCGTTCTCATGGAGAATGTGAAATTCGTTTGTACATTTGTGGCCACGAACACGCTGAAGTCATTGCTTTAGTTTCCTGATGGTGGTGCACTACACTTCATATTGGATCGTTGCACCACGAGGGAGGATCTCAAACAGAATGACATGTCAAACTCCCAGAAAACCTGGACCATGAATGTACCAGCTGAGGGTTCTGCATTGACCTTTTCTATCTGTAGCGGCACCACCGTTTAGGATAGGGAAAGTTAGTTTTGTGTAATATTCTGAGCACAAGTTACAGCTAGGTGCGGGCTGCATTGCAGTGAGTCATGCATACCAGCAGTTGCGAAGTAGAATAGAGGCCACACGGCCGTCAAATTGCTGAAAGAGTATACGTAACGGTTTTGCATGTCGCAAATCACAGACAGAAGGGCCCACTGCCCAACTTAGCATGTTATGAGTACGTGACGCCAAGTGGAGTGTACGAAAAAACAGAGGCTCACAGCCGTGTATAAATAGGTACAGGTTTCTAACGAGATTCACTCAAGTGTGGCAGCTCTCCTGGATGTCGGTGCGTGTCACACCACCAGCTACACACAGCAGCAGATGAGGCGGCAGCGTTCCACTCCACGGCGGGGTGTTGGTTTGACCCTCTGAGGCTGACGTGGGGACCGTAGCCAGCCAGTGGCTGGCGTCTCAACGGCACACTACCGCAGGCAGTCGTCCTGGCTTCCAACACACGCTGGAGGCATCCCGAGGCGAGGGCCCCAGATTCGGTCTCCGGATCTCAGGCGCCTGTTGTCGCTGTGATCTTAGCCACAATGGCGAGAAGTACGCAGCTGGCCGCCTGCGGCTGGCACCGAGCGGTGCTGGGTCAGCAGGGTCGCAGACCACTCAGTCAACTGCCGTCATCCTGACGACGCTGCAACTCCACTGCCATACAAGGCCGACCCAAAGCAGTGTGTGCACGGGTCACTGAGGCAGCCATTCCGCCCCAAGCCGTTTCGCAGACAACGAAGTGGTGTCCTGGTGGGACCCTGTGACACAGACCGAGGGGAACATGGCACTCTAGTTGGAAACAATTAATCACTTGGAAAGCTCGGACTAGTCTTAATACGGTGCCTTCTACCTCTTCCCACTACAGTTCGTCATCCTGATACATTCGGTGGCAGATGTTGCCACTACACTTCGGAGGAGAAGTGTGGAGCTACCACATGGATTACCGTTTTCTTTACAGTTTGAAGTAATGAAACCATTTTTTGGCGCCTGTGAGAAAGTGTGACAAAAATTGTTACGGTCAGCCTCATAGAGTGCAAGCAATTTTGCACAGATGTTCCTTCATTGCTCTTATGGTTGGCTGGCGGTGGTGGCGAGGAAACCAGCGGGCACAATCCTTTCAGTATTGCAGTTGGTGGAGGAGTGTGACAGCACTGTCAATAGAGACGTCTAGTCGAGTAGCGAGGTGTCTGACTGTGATCCGTCGATAACACTGAACGCGAGTGTCCGCATGTTCCAACGTTGCAGGAGCTGTGTGCAGCCGTCTGCACAGGTTTGTTCACCTTTGTTGCGATGACGTCAGACGTCTCGCTTTTGTTGACCGCCAGCTCTGCGTAGACATTCTGCAGGCGCCTGTGAATATCTGAGATTCTGTGGTTTCCCTCCAAATGAAACTCAGTGGCAACTGTCTTCTTGGAACGTACCTACGCTATAGGACCCCAATGTCAAGCATTTGCCAGGCTACGTACAGCGCAGAGCATTCCGCTGGAATTTTATGAAGCTTTAAGGGCTGAAGCGTGAATACTGAACGATGTCCTAGATAAACTGTGCATTTTTTCAACCGGAACTAGCCGGAAAAAACTCTGTTGTCATACTTATTGAACGCCATCGTGTGGCTCTGAGCGCTATGCTACTTAACTTCTGAGGTCATCGGTCCCCTATAACTTAAAACTACTTAAACCTAACTAACCTAAGGACCTCACATACATCCATGCGCGGGACAGGATTCGGACCTGCGACCGTTGCGGTAGCGCGGTTCCAGACTATAGCGCCTAGAATCGCTCGGCCACTCCGGTCGGCACACCATCGTAATTTGAGTGTTTCTACCGACCTATAAATTGCCTATTTTGTGACCCTTTCACGCCAGTTCCACGCCTCGAAACTCAAATAAAGTCGGATGACAGGCTTTGCTAGACTATTAGTCTTGGGATTCACACTGCTGCCGCCTGTGTCTGCCATGTGCCATCCATTACAGGGCATTGTCTGCATTCTCGCACCTCCATATGTGGCCGCCTCCTCCGCCGCCACCGCTGTTAATGTGCTGCTTCCGCAGCCGTCTCCCGGCGCCGGTGCCTCTGCACCGCCAATGGCTGCTCTACGGGGTGACTGCAATGACCGCAGCCACCGTCCATCTGTAGTTAATGGTCCTGGCCTCATTGTCTCTCTTCTACAGGCGTCATGCAAATTCCCTGCTACCTCTCCGTAACAGAGCCGCTTGCCTCCTAGGTTGGCTGCTGGCCAGCATACTTGTTGTTCAGTAAAGCAAGTGGTTCTAAAAGACGTTGCGCCTTTTTGATTGAGGCTGGACTAAGTAAGTTCGATATTCCAAAGAGTGGTGATATTCTCCAATATTTCGTTTCGCAGCGTGGCAGCAACCGCACGGTAATCCACGACCTACCCCGTACCTGGCACCAGGATAATAGTGATGTATTGTGTTCTGCAAGTGGTGTATGCGATTTGCGACAAATTAATGAGGAAGGTCTGTTCAACTAGTTCAGGTGGTGTTGGCTAACTGACTCTTTTGAAAAAATAAAAATTAATGAATGAATCAATGAAGCAGACTATTCTTGCCTGTAAAGTTACCCTGGAAGTTCGTGGCTTAGTTATGTCGCGAGAAGGGCCAGAAAGAAGGTCTTACGTCCAGGTCCCAGGCCAGCCCTACACGGCCCACTGGCTACGTCTCGCCTGTCACCATACATGGGGGCCTTTAGAGCCACAGTGCCAAGCCAATCCTAGCAGCTGCACACGTACGCCCACGTGAAATGTAATAATACTGTACCAACAGCCGCAATTTTGATGTTGTTTTATTAGACAAAGAGTTTCGACGTTCAGATCGCATCTTCAGACCTACACAATAAAGTTACAAGACAGTAGATAAACATGTAATAGAATGCCACATATCGTATAACATAAACAAAATAAATCGTACATATTAATGTGCATAAGTGAAACAAACTAGTAGCGAAATAAAATTTTAAGATTATAATGAAGGATATACGCACATAAAAAATGTTTTCCGTCACCTCGGTTCCGAGAGTTCCGGAGCCTGTACAGAAAACTGGAACAGAGATCAAGACAAACATCATTTCCGTCCTTTTTATTGCTCATGAAAATCACACATTGCATGTTGAACCACCATACAGCGAGGCCTTCAGAGGTGGTGGTCCAGATTTTTGTGCATACAGGTACCTCTAATACTCAGTAACACCACCTTTTTCACTGATGCAAGCCTGTATTCGTTGTGGCATACTATCCACAGGTTCATCAAGGCACTGTTGGTCCATATTGTCCCACTCCTTAACTGCAATTCGGCGTAGATTCCTCACAGTGGTTGGTGGGTCACGTGGTCCATAAACAGCCCTTTTCAGTCTATACCAGGCACGTTAGATAGGGTTCTTGTCTGGAGAACATGCTGGCCACTCTAGTCGAGCGATGTCGTTACCCTGAAGAAAGTCATTCACAAGAAGTGCAAGATGGGGGCGTGAAATGTCTTGCATGAAGACGAATGACTCGCCAGTATCTGCCGATATGGTTGCAGTATCGGTCGGAGGATGGCATTCACGTATCGTACAGCCGTTACGGCGCCTTCCATGACCACCAGCGGCGTACGTCAGCCCCACATAATGCCACCACAAAACAGTAGGGTACCTTCACCTTGCTGTATTTGCTCGCCAGTGTGTCTAAGGCATTCGGCCAGAGAAGATTGCCTATAAACACGTCTCCGAATATTATATGGTTAAGGTATATGCGACACTCATAGGTGAAGAGAACGTGGTGCAAATCCTGAGCAGTCCATTCGGCATGTTGTTGGGCCCATCTGTATCGCGCTGTATGATGTCGTGATTGTTAAGATGGACCTCACCATGGACGTTGGGAGTGAAGTTGGGTATCATGCAGCCTATTGCGTATAGATTGAGTAGTAACACGACGTGCTATGGCTGCACGAAATGCGTTATTCAACAAGGTGGTGTTGATGTCAGGGCTCCTCCGAGCCATAATCCGTAGGTAGCTGTCATCCACTGCAGTAGCAGCCCTTAGGCGGCGCGAGCGAGGCATGTCATCGTCAGTTGCTGTGTCTCTGTAAATCCTCCATGTCCGAACAACATCGCTTTGGTTCACTCCGAGACGCCTGGATACTTCCCTTGTTGAGAGCCCTTCCTGGCACAAAGTAACAATGCGGGCGCGATCGAACCGCGGTATTGACCGTCTAGGAATGCCTGAACTACAGACAACATCAGCCGTGTATTCCTTCCTGGTGGAATGACTGGAACTTATCGTCTGTCGGACCCCCTCCGTCTAGTAGGCGCTGCTCATGCATGGTTGTTTACATCTTTGGGCGCGTTTAGCGACATCTCTGAACAGTCAGAGGACTGTGTCTGTGATACAATATCAACGTCTATCTTCCTGACATCTGTGAGGCGGGGTGATGCAAAACTTTTTTTGATGTTTGCATTATGAGTGTACAACACGATATGCATCCTTAAAACAACCACATCAGTCACCTAACAGATATATCAGTAAAACAGTAGTTTCAATGCAATGCTGACGTTAGTCCTGTATATTCATTGTCTAAAAATATGTGATGGTATAAGACTCAAGGATCTATTTTTTATACGTAAAATAAACTGGAGAATAGCGCTAGATACCCAACTTAAAACTGTAAAAACGATAAACGTGCTAGCAATAAGAAGACAAATCAGTAACGGTGTTTGGTAAGTAACCATGTCGTCTAATAGCCGCCAAAGGCACTAAAGCAATGTTGTCATTAGTAGATAATATGAATAATAAACTTCAATAATTATTAGTGCATAAACCGTCAGAAGAGAATCAGAGCAAGTAAGTGTAAAAATGTGAACCCAGCGCAAGTGAAAGAGAAGCATGTGTGTAGATGTCTTGCAAACTGTAGGTGACTCCACAGATAAGAAGTAACTCATGAATTCAATGCGACACGCTAGCCTAAAAGTAACAGTGGCAACCTGAAACAGCGCCACCAAGGTATATCATATTCATTCGTTAATGGGCGAACGTCAGTAGAAAGGTCAATCAACAGATGAAAATAAGAATATAGACAAGTAGGGAACATTTGAGTAGCAAAAAATTTCAGTAGCAGTTGTACAGTAAATAGACAAATACACTACACAACTGAATTGACAGTATGGCTAAAAAACTATACCTGTAGGCTACCAAGTCCTGAAGTGAAATAAGAGTGCAAAATAAATGAAGTATCTTAAGTGAACTGAGATCGGCTTATGGCGAACCATAAGTAACGGTAATCTGTGTTAACAGGCATTCCTCAGATGTGACATAAAGTAAAAATGAATGTACTATTATTATAACGAATAATAACCGTACTCATTAGTTTACGGATAAATGGCTGGGTATGAACAGTTATACAGTATTTATACGGTACACAAACAACAGGTGTAACGATTGTGTGGAGGTTGGAGTTAATCTTTCTGTCAATTTTACCGCGGTTAGTTTATAAGAGTGATGTGCATACTTCATTTAGGTCATAAACTTTACGTTGCCGTTTGCCTATAACATTATCTGGACCCCTACATGTACTTCAGTTTGTTATTGCACTCTGAGGGACACATATAATTTTTATTGTTCATTTGTGGTTTTATCCCTTTTTTAGTTGAATGGCACGTGTGTTTGTATGTACGATACCCTGTAAAGGGACTACTGTATGGTTTCCTCCATACGTTACTACCCAGTGTCTCATTAGTAGGAATGTCATGTCTAAAGTCGATTCTGGTTCACCATCCTCTATATGGTGATGTTACAAAAGGTGATAGAATAATCTTCGTTGTTAGGCTCATGTTAGGAGTTGAAACACATATACCGGGTGATCAAAAAGTCAGTATAAATTTGCAAACTTAATAAACCACGGAATAATGTAGATAGAGAGGTACAAATTGACACACATGCTTGGAATGACATGGGGTTTTATTAGAACCAATGAAAAAACACCCCATATTGCTAGACGCGTAAAAGATGTCTTGCGCGCGTCGTTTGGTGATGAACGTGTGCTCAGCCGCCACTTTCGTCATGCTTGGCCTCCCAGGTCCCCAGACCTCAGTCCGTGCGATTATTGGCTTTGGGGTTACCTGAAGTCGCAAGTGTATCGTGATCGACCGACATCTCTAGGTATGTTGAAAGATAGCATCCGATGCCAATGCCTCACCATAACTCCGGACATGCTTTACAGTTCTGTTCCCAACATTATTCTTCGACTATAGCTATTGTTGAGGAATGATGGTGAACATATTGAGTATTTCCTGTAAAGAACATCATCTTTGCTTTGTCTTACTTTCTTAATGCTAATTATTGCTATTCTGATCAGATGAAGCGCCATCTGTCGGACATTTTTTGAACTTTTGCATTTTTTTGGTTCTAATATAACCCCATGTCATTCAAAGCATCTGTGTCAATTTGTACCTCTCTATCTACATTATTCCGTGATTTATTCAGTTTTCAAATTTATACTGACTTTTTGATCACCCGGTAT
Organism: Schistocerca cancellata; assembly: GCF_023864275.1. Classification (NCBI taxonomy): domain Eukaryota; kingdom Metazoa; phylum Arthropoda; class Insecta; order Orthoptera; family Acrididae; genus Schistocerca; species Schistocerca cancellata. The sequence continues at coordinate 1,099,764,871 of NC_064626.1, read as the reverse complement.
ATTAATTTATCCCTCTCTACTTGTCCCTTTTTGGTTTTGGTTTCCAACGTTCTTATGTACATGTGCAGATTCAGATATTTATGGCCTCGTTCCTCTCGGTAGGACACACGTCCGGTTATAAGAAATTCACATATTATCTTTTACTTGACTTCCTCATAGATCGTTGCGCTTTCATGTCGACCCAACTGATTGATATACTTTACGTACATACCGTCTGTTACTGGACGTTGTCTATTAGGTCGTATTTCACATGCTGATTTTTACTACAGTCGTAGGGAAATTCTTAGAAGGTTACTGTTTTCAGGTTACTTTAGTACAGTTCTCCCCCCCCCCCCCCCTGATTTATTGTTATTGTAGTTTCACTTAAACGTCACAGGATGGCCACAGGTCCATCACTGTTTCTTTTAAGTGAATTTATTTCACTTTTTTATACTGTCTTATTTTAGCGTTTTCATGGTGGTCTCTCTTTACAGACATTTTTCCGATGACTAATGAAAATGGTTACTATTCCTTACAGTAACAGTAAATTTATTTTTACTTTAAGCCCATTATCGTTACTTATGGCGACACTCTTGGCTGTTTGCAATATGCTGAAGCTACTTCACTTAAATACTTGATTTATTTTACCCACATCTTTTTTCAATTGATGATTTGGTAGCCTACAGTATTTGTTTTTTAGCCTTTGTAAATTCAGTTGTGTGGGACACTTTCTTTATACAGGTGCTACTCAAATGGCTCCTCTACGTCTGTATTCCTTATGTTCATCTGTTGATTGACCTTTTCACTGACGTTCACTCATCAACGAGTTAATATGTCTTGGTAACATTCTTTCAAATTGCCACTACTACTTTTCATCTAGTATTGAATTCATGAGTTTCTTTTTATCTGTTGTTTCATCTACTGGTTACAAGACATGCTCCTCTTTTTGTTGTAGTTGTTTCACATTTTTACATATCCTTTCTCTGATTGTTGTCTGATAATTTATGGCACTAATGCGTACTGGAGTGAATAATTCGTGTTGCGTAGTGATGACAGCTTTTGCTATACGATCTTTGTCGATTATTAGAAGTCCGGGCTATTTTTCGAAACGGTTATTAATTTTTAGTGTTCACCGTAGCACAATTATCGTTTCTTACAATTTTGCCTTAGATATCTTGCACTATTCTTCAAGTTTATTTTAGGTATAAAACTAGATCCTTATCGCTTATACCCTCACATACTTTCAGACAGTGGGTGTAAAGGACTAGCGTTTGCATTACAATGACACTATTGTTTTATTTTTATTAGATGACTGGTGTGCTTATTTTAAGGATGCTTATCGTGTTGTACGTTTAGAATACATATTTAATTATAACTTGAATATTTTACTTCACTTCTAGTTTCTCTTATTTACATGCCTTAATATGTATAATTTATTTGTTTATGTTACACTATCTGTGACATCCTATTATGTGTTTATATGCTGTCTTGTAACTTTACTGCATAGACCTGAAGATAACGTGATTGGAACGACTAAAATAGTTGCCCAATAAAAAAATATCAAAACAGTGGCTGTTGGTTTACTGCCGCTGTCCCTGGCTCTGAATCCAGGAAGGAGTTACATTTACGCCCACCTGAGTCTACATAACATTTCCGGCCACGCCTAAGCCAACACCCATCCTCAGGCTTCTTGTTTGTATTCTTCAACAATTCGTTCCTTTTGGCTTCTGTTTCTTACCCTTTCAGCAGCACTTAAATCTTTCTGTGCGAACACTGATTTATTTTATGACAATGATAATTTACCCCCATTTAGATGCGTGCCGACAGAATATTTTCGAATTCAGAAGAGAAAGTTAATGATCGAAATTTAGTAAAAAGATCCCTTCGTAACGTAAATTGCCTTTTTTTAAAGTGGTTCCCATCCCAACTCGTTTACCATATTCGTGACACTCTCTCTCCCACTTGGCGATAGTAAAATGGCTCTGAGCACTATGGGACTTCACTTCTGACGTCATCAGTCCCTTAGAACTTAGAACTACTTAAACCTAACTAACCTAAGGACATCACAAACATCCATGCCCGAGGCAGGATTCGAACCTGCGACCGTAGCGGTCGCCCGGTTCCAGACTGTAGCGCCTAGAACCGCTCGGCCATCCCGGCCGGCTGGCGATAGTAAAAAACGAGCTGCCTTTTTTTTTAACTTTTTCGTTGTCCACCGTCAATCCTGCCTCGAAAGTATCCCTCAGTGTACTGCAGTACTCAAGTACATGTCGGGCCAACATAACGTGGGCAGTCTCTTTAGTGGATTGGTTGTTACTTCCAAGTGTTCCGCCAGTAAAACCCAGTCTTTGGTTCGCCTTCCCCACAATATTATCTATGTGATGGTTCCAATCTAAATTATCTGTAGTTGCAATCCCTGGACATTTAGTTGACCTGACGTCTTTTAGATCTGAGTGATTTATCGAGAAATCGGAATTGAAACGTTTTAGTAGTCATGTGGGTAACTTCACACTTTTCATACAATACAGATATCTCGTCTAAATTATTTTAAAATTGGTTTTCATCTTCTGAGCACTTTACTTGACGAGAAATGATAGAATCATCTGCACACAATCTAAGTTGGCTGCTTCAGAATGTCTCCTAAATCACACCAGATGGCTGAACACTTCCTCAGGGAATACGACTCGTCACTTCAGTTTTACTCGATGACTTCCTGTCAGTTGCTAAAAACTGGGACGTTTCTGATAGAAAAGTTGTACATCTGAGACGGTACTCCACAGACACACAATTTGATTTAGAGCCGCGCGGAGTGGCCACGTGGTCTCAGGTACCCTGTCACGGAGTGTGTGGCCCCTCCCACCGGAGGTTCGAGTCCTCTCTCAGGCATGGGTGTGTGTGTGTGTTGTTCTTAGCATAAATTAGTTTAAGTTAGTTTAAGTAGTGTCCAAGTCTAGGGATCGATGAACTCAATAGTTTGGTCCCTTAGGAATTCACACCCATTTGAACATTTTTTTAAAAATCTGATTAGAAGTCGCTTGAGAGGGATGGTGCCAAAAGCCTTCTGGAAATCTAGAAATGTGGAAGCAAATCGAGATTTTTGACCTGTAGCAGCCAATATTTTATGAGAGTATAGAGCTTGTTGCGTTGCATACGAGTGATATCTTCTGAGTCCTTGCAGTGTGTCAATAGATCGTTTTCTTCGTTATAGTTCATTAGGTTCGGACACAGTGTATGTTATAAAGTCCTGTTACAAATTGACGTCTGTGATGTGCTTTTCTAATTCACCTGTTTCCTTTCTTAGGTACTGATGTGACGTGCAACTTTCCAGTCTTTATGTACGGATGTTGTCGAGCGAGCGGTGGTATATGTAGTATGGAGCTACTGCCTATCTAACTGGTATACAATCAGGATCGGAGACTTGCCTTTATTGATTTGTTTTACTTCACCGAAGATATCTACTTGTTGAGTGCTGTTCTTGATTCAAATTATGGAATGTTTACTTCGTCTTCTTGGGTGAAGGATTTTTGGAAAACTGTACTTAGTAACTCTGCTGTATTGGCACTTTCATCGGTAACATTATTTTCGCTATCGCGCACTGAAGGTATTGATTGTGTCTTCCCCGCTGGTGTATTTTGTATACGACAAGGATCTCTTCGGATTTTCTGCCAGATTTTGAGACAGAGCTTTGTTGCGGAAACTTTTACATCCGTCTCTCATTGAAATCCGCGGCAAACTTCGAGCTTCTGTGAAACTTCGCCAATGTTTGAGATTTTGCATTCTTTTGAATTCAGCAAGCATTTTGGTGCTTTCTGCAATAGTGTTCTAATCTGCTTCGTGTTTCACGTGATATCAGCTCCGTCAGTTATTATTCTATTTGGGACTAACGTCTGAGCTGTTCTCGACACTATTTCTTTGAATTCAATCCTCATCTGCTCTAGAATTACGTAGTTACTTCGCCAGGAGTGGAGACTGTCTCTTAGAAAGGGGTCAAGCGAGTTTTTATCTCTGTTTTTAAACACCGTATATCTCCGAATCGAAGGCGACTCGGAATAGAAGACGATCCCCCCCCTGTCCAGTTGTTCAAAACAGGTTTACAGAAAAACTTCCTTACACATATAAGGTTATAACAAATGATTGTAGCCATTTCATAATAAATCAACTGACATATGTTCACAGAACTCAGTACTCAGTTATAGAAAAACTCAAAAGATTTGTACTGCTGCAACAGCACTTCAGATTTCTGCCACGAAAGCACAGCAGTGAGCATTTAAGCAAGATGGCGACAGGCACCGAGGAAGCGTGTGTTGTGGATGAAATGCTCCCGATCTCAATCCCCGCCCCTGAAATTTCTTTTTATGCGGAGCTTCGTCTAACGTTCAGTGTTTACGACTCCTTCAGTAACAAACCTACGAGAACTGCGATCCCACATCAACAATTCTTTCGAACAGACTGATTGGGACATTTCGGCGACGAACGTGAGAAGAACTTGATTATCGATTTGGTATCTATGAAGGAAGGCACATATAGAACACTTGTAATATGCAGAAAAACTTTTTGAGTATTTCTATGTGTGCAATTCCCTGTGATAATACAGCAAACAATACAGCCACAGCTAATCTGTGAAATCAGTCATTTATAACAACCCTATACGAGATTTGTTTTGAAACCTTACAAATCGTTGTCTTATTACAGGTAACTGAAATTGACAATAAACGAATTGTTATACAGAAAATAAAATCAAGTAATGACGTCCCTTAGTCGGATACAGATGTCGCTTAATCCTCCTCACTTGAATGGTCTACAGAATCTCCCGTGTTACTGTCACTGTCATGGTTATCAAAAAGTGGTTCAAATGGCTCTAAGCATTATGGAACTTTACATATGAGGTCAACAGTTCCCTAGAACTTAGAACTACTTAAACCTAACTAACCTAAGGATATTACACATAACCATGCCCGAGGCAGGATTCGAACCTGCGACCGTAGCAGCAGCGCGGTTCCGGACCGAAGCGCCTAGAACCGCTCGGCCGTCATGCTTATCTTGCATTTCTACCCATAACAGATCGTCTTCACTCACATACAATGAATTTGTTACAGAGCACTTCTTACAACCGTTCACAATTGATGATCTGGACACACGTGTCCAAGCAGTATGGATCCATTCCGTAATTAATGATCTATCAACTTCCTGTTAGGAATCAGGGTTCGAACACTTTGAAGTAACCAACCGTTGTACAGTTCTTTACTGGCTTATTCACCACAACATTTAGAACTTGTTATTGGGAAGTCATGACAACAATATCTATTTTTAATTTAAGGATTTCTTCGTTCACTGATGGTGTTAGGTACCTCTTGAAAGCTTTAACGATCAACATCCCACGATTATTTAAAAGAGTTAATGGTCTCCTGCTCTACACTGTATGGCGCCAATGTTAAACCAAGTCACTGGACATCCATCCTTTTCCTTGGTAACGAAATATGACACCAGGCATCACCTTTTCCTTTGGCGTTGTTTTACGTCTGAGTACGACGAAGGGACGCAGCGGCAAGCACACAAAACACCACAGTAATTCGCGGCTTCTCATTGTCCGTATTGCGAACCAGTGCCATTCTCTTGAGCCACTGTACTGGGTAGCATGTCGATCGAAGTAATTAGGAGTCTCGTCAGTGCTTAGGATTTGCCGTAAGATGTAAACATGTTTCATTCTCAGTCTTACAACGTGTCGCTGATACTCGACCAACACTCTACTCATATGATGAAGGAAGACGCTTAGTTACGGATGTCGGACCAGCTGCCATTTGTAGTCAGGTAATTTCTGTGGAATGGTTTCCGATATGATTATAGCCACACGATGGGAATTAACAGACTTTGACCGCGTAATGGTAGTTGGAGCTAGACGCGCGGACATTCCTTTTCGCAAATTGTTAGGGAATTCATTATTCTGAGATCCACAGCATCAACACAGCGCCCAGAATAACGAATATCTGCCTCTACCTCTCACCATGGACAACACAGTGGCCGACGGCCTTCACATTACGCGTGGGAGCAGCAGTGTTTGCGCAGAGTTCTCACTGCTAACAGACAAGCAACACTGGGTGACATAACTGCAGAAATAAATGTAGCACGTACGATGAACGTATCGATACCGACAGTGTGGCGAAATGTAGCATTACTGGGCTATGGCAGCAGAGGACCGACGCGATTGCCTTTGCTAACAACACCACATCGCCTGCGGCGCCTCTTCAGAGTGCATAGGACCGTAGATGATTGGAAAACCGTGGCCTGGTCAGAAGAGAACCGATTTATGTTGGTAAGAACTGATGGAAAGGTTTCAAGTGTGCCGCAGACCCTACGAAGTCATGGACCCAAGCTTGCAAGAACTGTGCAAGATGGTAGTGGCTGCATTATGGTGTGAGCTGTGTTGACATGGACTGGATTGGGTCTTCTCGTCCAAATAAACCGTCGTTGACTGGATGATTCTGTCCCGTACTTGGAGACCATTTGCAGCCCTTCATGGACTTCATGTTCCCAAAGACCTATGCGCGGTGTCGCCGTGCCAGCCGGCCATTGTGGCCGAGCGGTTCTAGGCGCTTCAGTCTGGAACCGCGCGACCGCTACCGTCGCAGGCTAGAATGCTGCCTCGGGATTGGCTGTGTGCGATGTCATTAGGTTAGTTAGGTTTAAGAGGTTCTAAGTCCTAGGGGACTGATGACCTCAGATGTTAAGTCCCATAGTGCTCAGAGCCATTTGAACACTTTTTCGCGTGCCACAGTTGGTCTCGATTGGTTTGAAGAGCATTCTGGATGGTTAAAACGAATGATTTGGCCAATCAGATCATCCGGCACGAATTCCATATAACATTTATTGTATATAATGGAGGGAACAGTTCGACTTCAAAATCCTACATTGGCAATACTTTCGCGATAATGGACGTCTATAGACTGTGGCGTGTGGTGTGATTGTGTGTGTTCAGTTGTACAATTTCAGCAAGATTGCAATAAAACTAGTTACTTATTATTAATGTAACATGAGGTTTTATTTAATCACTACTTTTCCTGGCTAATGAACGTTACTTCTTTAAAGAACTCTCCACCTGGGAACGTATAGCAATGTTGTCTGTAAAGCAGTGTAAATATCACTAGTTCATTCACAAAAGCAATCATTTATAACCAAAAACAAGCTGAATGTATGATAAGTAATCTGAACTAAACAAGAGCAATGACTTTTGGTGATTTCAGTGCTGTCGTTTGAAAGACTCTTTACTAGTTACAGATCGTTTATCAAAATTAACGCTACTGTTATCTGGAGGTGGCAACACTTTTCTTTAAGCAAAATGAACAATTTCGTCACACTGTACCACACGTACACAACACTAATGTTTTTTCCTGTCGAAATATTTCATAAAAGTTGTTACGAAGTTTCTATGACGTAAGATGCTTTTTGAATCCATAGAAGTTCGATATGTTCGCAGTCTAACTGGAATTTATTAGCTCAGAGTGGGTCGTAGGCTACCAGTACGCAATTATTATTGGAATTATATCCAGTAACATTTATGTCTATATAGAAAATCGTTTTAAAACTGCTGCTGCGATATTTCACTAGGATGGCAGCTAACGTAATGCAGTCACTTATCGATTCTGCTTCAGGCTGTATTTTACTCGTAATAAATAACATATATTTAATCTTTTCTCACCTTCACTATGTGCATTAACATTCGAAATTATTTCTCAATGTTTCATGACACAGTAATATTCACTATTTACCAATAAACTGCACTGTAGATCAATAGCGCTAATGACTGCGCTCTTTGGTAGCTGAGCAGAAAACTTAACATTTCTATAGGATGAGAATTACAAAGAAATAAAACTTCAAACAAAGAAGATTCATTTCAGTAACACAGACTCTATTTTCAAATGTATGTCAGCAACATAACAATACCTTAGCACAGTTTTTTACAGACTTCCGTGTTATCAGAAATCAGTCACATCCCATAAGTACAACAGTTCGAACAAGAAGAAAGATTTTTCTACAAAAATCATTGAACAAAAGATTGTGATTTTCATTATCTTTTTACATGGGTGTTGACTGAAACATAATTTTTTAAAACATATTAAATTATGTCTTTGACAACAGTTATTTATTATTTTACTAACGATGAAGTCTCTTTTATCAGTATCACGAGAATACGATCAAAGTTCAGCCAAATTCCACATACAACGCTGTCGTGAATATTATTTTGAATAAAACATAGGAGTGGATTTTACATTTTCCAAAAGATTTATGCGCCGTGTCACTGTGTCACAGTTGTTCCCAACTGGTTTGAAGAGCATTCTGCATAGTTAAAACGAATGATTAGGCCAATCAGATCACCCGGCATCAATTCCACGTAACATTTGCTGTATATAATGGAGGGGCCAGTTCGTATTGAAAATCCTACATCGGCAGTACTTTCACAGTTATGGACATCCATAGACGCACCTTGGCTCAACAATTCAGCACGGGATTTCTAACAACTTGAATACATTTCACGTCGAGTTGCTGCACTACGTAGGGCAAAAGGAGATAAGGAGGTATCCGATGACTTCTGTCTCCTCAGTGGACTACTAGATCCCCAAAGTAAAAAATAAAGAAATAAATAAAAATAAAAAGTTTGCCGCAACAGACACCTTCTGCTATCGTAAAATATGCTCAAAGCTCAAGGGTACATTCAAGATGGAAGCGGTACGCCTGTCTGAGAGTAGAGTTATAGTTTAATAGAAGATCGAGGTTCCCCTTGTGGTCACCAATTACTCTGTCTCTCATGATGCTTCCTATTTTGTTCACGAATATTTGTTGCTAAGAGACCAGGTGTATTTCTTTTTGCAACTGTTTAAGCTTCGAGAGGTTCTTGATCTAGAAAGTCGGAGAAGCCATTGAGATGAATAATATCAAAATATCAAAGTTATTAATTTCTGAGTCTTGCTTCACATTGCTACGAGGGGTGTTCAGCTAGTAAAGCAGTACACTTTTCTTTTCTGAAATCAAGTTTGTTTTACTCAGGACTTCAGTACACCACATCATTCCCCACTCTTTCGGTTAAAAAACCCTATTTTTCAACATTATCTGCATTCACTGTGACTGCTTTGCGCCACCTTACTGTGAGGGCCTGTATGCCTGCAAGGTATCAGTATACTCGTTGATGCCGGATCCTGCTTCTTGCTTCATCAATAACCTCTCCTCCATCTAATAATTGCTTCTCGTGGAGTGCGTCTTTTACTAGACCAGACAGATGGAAGTCGGAACGTGCGAGTACCAGGCTGTAGGGTGGATGAGGAGGAACAGTCCAATGAAGTTTTGGGAGATAGTCTCGTGAGCACAGACTTGTATGAGATCTTGTGTTGTCATGGATACAGAGGATTTCTTTTTCCTTTTTTGTGGCGAAGAACTCGCTGAAGTCGTTTCCTTGATTTCCTGAGGGCCTGGGGCACGCGAGAGATCGGACGGATTTCTCGCTGATGACATGGTTCGCTCAACGACCCAGTTTTTATTCACTGCCAGGTGTTCGTAGACATTCAACAAGCGCCCATGAATATATGCAATGCTCTGGTTTTCGGCTAAGAGAAACTCAAGTACATCTCTCTACTTGAAACGCACATCCGATACATACGCTATTTTGAAGGCTACGTATAACACCGCCAGCTGTCGGAAATCCATGGAACTATACGGGTTGAAGTGGGAATATTTCACGCCGTCCCACAACAACTTCCGCATTTTATTCAACGAAATTGGCCTGGAAAAATTTTGTACACTGAATACTGAACGCCCCTCGTGCTTCCTTTGGTCAAGAGCCCGCTGCTGACACTGGCACTGGCGAAAAGGGTGTTCCTGGCCAAGACAAGTCTACTAGCATCAAACATAGACATTAAATGGAGGATGAAATTTCTGAGAATGTACGTTTGGAGGACACTATTGTATGGTGGTGAAACATGGACTGTGGAAAAACCGTAACAGATGATAATCGAAGCGTTTGAGACTTCGTGCTACAGACGAATGTTGAAAATTAGATGGACTGATAGAGTAAGGAATGAGGAGGTTATGCAAAGAATTGGAGAGGAGAGGACTATGTGTAAAACAATGAAAAGGGAAATGGACAGGATGATAGGACATCTTTTAAGACATGAGGAAATGACTTCCATGATAGCAGAGGGAGCTGTAGAGGGCAATAACTGTAGAGCAGGGCAGTGAGTGGAATACATCCAGCAAATAATTGAGGACGTAGGATGAAGAGAATGGCACAGGAGAGGAATTCGGGGCGGCCAGCATCAAACTAGTTGGAAGACTAATGACTGAAAAACTTATTACGCAGATACGAATCTCCGGCGCTACTAAGTTCTTTTCCTTAACAATAAAGTTCAGTGCTTTACAATTGTGTAGCTTCTACATTACCGCCGATAAAACACACAGTGTATTACATGACGTTAAAATCCTATAAATAATCATCAGCTCAACCCCTGTTTAAGACAAAGTACAGAAATAGTTCATCGCTTCATAATTGAATAATTTGAGGGATTCTTTCAGTTACCACAGTTAATTCTTGTTTTCCCAGAAGCCGTCAATGCTAGACTTCTTCATAGCACCTTCTTTGGTGAATACGCCCCTGTCAGTCGTACCTTTAGCCACAAACTTTTGCTTTCCTTTTCCTTTCCTCATGAAAAACAGAAAATGTTCTAGTTCGAGAAACTAAGGGCAATACTCTTTTTATAAGGGAAAATTTAATTTAGTCGTGAAAGAGAAATGAAAGATAAAATTTTATATTCATAACTGAAATAACATTCTTGATGTAAAACAATGATTAAATATATCACGAAATTCTTTTGGTATTTAGAATGCTTCTTTCAATAAAAATTCTCTTAGTTGACATATTGTGTGTAGTCTTCTATATATGAATTTCTCTTTATAACTGCATAAAATAGATATTGTCCAATGAGACAATTTTAACCGCTATGTTCCGGACTACGATATATATTATAATGTGGCTGGAGTACGTCTTTCATTACAATAAAGTTCTCGGAGGTTCAATAGATAATAGCCATTTTTTTCGTCCGCTTCTAGACCCAAATTTTTTTCTTTGAATATTAGGACATGTGCTGGAGTCTCCTCCAGTAGACAGGAGTGGCAATATGGAGTGAGTCATAGGTTTATTTTATGTAACTTGTCTCCTATGGGGACTTCCGCATGTACATCTTACCAAAGTGAGGTTATTTTGATCGTAAAAAGGGTGATTATTATTTTGCCAATTCTTTGTCCAGTTTTAACTTCATATTTCATCTCAGTTTTATTTCTAGGGAGACGTTTCGTAAGCGCATAGTCTAATTAAGGAGTATTAAGTTCTGAACATTTTCATGTATATAATATAGTGCAAAGTAATATTTTCGAACGTAACCTAGTTCCGGATTTATTCTTTAACATTTGTTAGAGCACGTCGGTCATTATGATATATAGCGGTGATATGCAAACCTGATTACTGTGTAATAATATGCAGGTGCGTTTGAGAAACATCGCCGTACGCTGGATATCTTTAACTGCCAATCCTCCATTCCGTGGCGGTAACGTGGCAGTTTGAAACGATACTTCGATAACTTTGCCCTCTCCAAACATACCACCCTGCAACCACCACGCAGTCGGTCGTGAAAATCGCTTAACCCCTAGTGGATGATAGTGCTTCGGAAATTCTGCAAGTCGATTTTCACGAAAATATTTGAGAATTTCATCGAACACCTTTGGGAGATTCATACTAGAGTTGTTCAAATGGTTCAAATGGCTCTGAGCACTATGGGACTTAACATCTTAGGTCATCACTCCCCTAGAACTTAGAACTACTTAAACCTAACTAATCTAAGGACATCACACACATCCATGACCGAGGCACGATTCGAACCTGCGACCGTAGCAGTCCCGCGGTTCCGGACTGCGCCTAGAACCGCACGGCTACCGCGGCCGGCACTAGAGTTGTGAACTTGACGTAACATACATACAAAAATTCACAAATATCTGAATTGTGGGTGGTCTCCTTGTGAGAAGAAAATGTATGTTCAGACGCTTATAGAACTTTATGAGGGAAACGTAGGGGTACCGTATTTATGAAGAATCGAGGTCGGGGTATTGTTGGCGTCTTCCTGCGGTAGAAGATCTACAATCTACATTATTAACAACACCTAAGTAATAATTCGTGTTGGGAAGTGGGAGACTCGACACGCCATAGAAGTCGACGTCTAGCACGTTCTCCAGGTCTCTCACCCATTGAAAACATCTGGCCGTGCGTTGCCGAGTGACCTGCCAGACACCACGGTTGGTGAACTTCGTCATACAGTTGAGCCAGCACAGAATGGCGTACCCGCATCCGTCAGTCGATCTCACAAGTAAATCTATCCAAGAGACATACTTTGATATTTTTCGGATTTTAATATCTTGTAATGAGAGCAAAATAAGAGGCATTTATCTTTTTATACTTTCCCAGACGGCCCTTAAGTGTGTGAAACATGTCCTTGAATAAACCTGAGTTTGATATTTCTGAATGATTACCCTCGAAACGGTACCATATGTAACAAAACTTAGGCTACAACAGTGTGTCCAATTTTGTCAAAAGTCTTTTCTTTCAAAATCGCCATCCCCTTCTATTTTATTTTTCAATTTGACATTTGCCTAATAATCAAATGTATAGCATCGTTAATTACATGTGCGATCGTATAAGACGAAGTGGTACTCCTGAGACGCATTTGTCAGAAGTAAGCTAGAAATGTCTCTATATCGCTGTAAGCGCGCCCGATATTTGTCCGCTTCAATGCCAGTTGTCATGGTGGGTTGTTTAATACGTCTTTCCCACATAAACATATTCTAGATTTATGTTAGAACATGTATTGTTCTGCACATACGCAATATCTTTGAATTTTATGAAATAAAAAATATCTTGTGTTTGTGTTTTCTTTTTACATTCATTGAATTTTTTTATTCATGTTGCCATCTTTTAAGATTTAATTATGTTGTATTTGAAACTGTTCGTATATTCTTGTTGTAACATTATTATAAATCTGTACAATAACTAGAAAGGCGCAGAACTGTTCGGCTCAATAAAATGCTGTATTCACTTCGATATAGAGATGCATCTCGCTTATTTCTGACAAAGGCAGCTCTATAATAACACTTCGTCAAATACGAATGCTATAAGTTTCTATACCAGTCAAACGTCGAGACGAAAAGCAAAATAGTGGAGGAATATGGATTTCGAAAAAAATGACTTGTTTGACAAATCTGAATACACCATTCCAAATCATTAAAATCCATAAGTGTTTCAACCCCTCAACAGATGTGTGGCCACATATAGAAAGATTCGTGTCTCTTATTTTGCTCTACACTATGACACTTTCAAAGCCATTCAAAATCGAAGTGCATTCCTCGGGTAGGTTTACTCGTTAGTTGCATGAGATGACCAGTCTTGCCAGAGCCTTCGTTGCGTTCCGAGACCGCAGCTCTGAGAACTAGATTTGTAATCCTTCATGCCCGTAAATCATCTAAAAACTTAATCATGTATTGTTCTTTCTATAAAGTATACAAGCGCAGCTAATTATCTTAAAAGGAAGGGCGTTTTATAAAAATATATTTGATGTCTCCAACCCACAGCGCTAAAAGTTGAGCAAAAACGTATCGTGTGTCCTTATGATCTGGCAAAAGTGAACCTACGCGCTACTGTGGGCCTAGATGAAAATTCCATAACGAAATTATAAAGCTATAACTGGGGCCGTGAATCGTCATTTGACGGACAAAAATGTCCCGCCGCTGCGGGGGCCTCTCATAAAACAATTGAAAACATTTATCGACGGAGTAAATAATTGTAGCCCAGCGCAGGATTTAGAAAGTGCACACTAACCATAATGATTTGGAAATAAATTACGTATACTTTCGTGTCAGATTTTTTGAAAACGAGACGACTGATTACTCCGACTAAATAAATTTCTTCAATAATTTTACTGGCACTGCGCCCCTTACAACTTCTTGAATCTATACTAACACTGTTAGAAAAAAAGACGCTCCACGAAGGATTATCGGAATGAGATGGAAATCGGAAGATGTGATGTACATCTAAAAACAACTGATTACAATTTCAGAAAAATTGGATAATTTATTCAAGACAAAGAGCTTCACAAACTGAGCTAGTCAATAAAGCGTTGAGTCACCTCTGGTCCTTATGCGAGCAGTTATCCTGAGAGATAATGGGCCAAATTCTGTCCAACTGTTGCGTTAGATCATCAAAATCCCAAGACTGTTGGAGGGTTCTGTGCATAATTCTCCAGACGTTCTCAGTTGAGGAGAATTTTCCGTCCTTGCTGGCCTAGATAGGGCTTGGCAAAGACGAAGGAAAGCGGTGGAAACTCGCCGTGTGCGAGCGGGCTGAAATGTGAACCCAGGGTGACTTGCAAATAAGGGCAACAAAACGGGGCGTAGAGCATCGTCGACATAATGCTGCGCTATAAGGGCGCCGCGGATGACAACAGAGGGCTCCTGCTACGAAATGAAATGGAATCCCAAACCATCATTCCTGCTTGTCGGGCCATCTGGCGCGCGACAGTCAGGTCGGTAACCCACCACTGTCCGGGGCGTCTCGGAACAGGTCTTTGGCCTGGCGTCCCGAAACGCGCCTTTGGCCTGGAATCTCATTGACTGAAATGGAAGTCGCAACGAGCAGCGACCTTTACTGCGGCACGGTTACGGCGCGACAGTACGTCGACGATATTCTACGCCCCGTCTTGTTGCCCTTCATAGCAAGCCATTCTGAGCATTCATCTCAGCAAAACAATGACCGCCCGCAGACGGCGAGAGTTTCTACCGCTTGTATTCGTACTTTCCAAGCCTGACAAAGCCACCGAATCTCTCCCTAATTGAGAACGTCTGGATTATCAAGGGCAGTTTCCTCAAACGAGGTAGGGATTTTGCCAATCTAGGGACAAAACTTGCCACGAATCCCTCAGGTGGACGTCCTAGAAGTCTATCATTCAGTGCCAGGCCGAGTAACTGCTTAAGAAAGGGCCAGGTGTGGACCAACGCGTTATTGAATAATTCAGTCTGTGAAACGATACTCTTGAAAAAAAAAAAAGAGCCAATATTTCTGAAACTGCAATTATTTGTTTATCCGTCCAGGCACATCACATCTGCGAATTTCTTTCGTGGTCTCTTTTTTTATCTTAGATTATATATTGTTTGCTATGGCTGGCTCTCTTCTGGGTTTTGGGTTGCACTATCAGTAACTTTCGCCTATAAATTGCAAGAGGCAGGTGTGCCTCCACCTTGCAGCTAAGAGAGCTCACAACGCTTTGGAAGTAGTCAACTCTTAAAAATGTGTCAAAATGTTTTGAAACCACCATGTAAGTGAAAAAACTAGTTCCCTTTTTTTCCATCTCAAACTTTGGCCAAGACATATTCGCGCTTTTTTTGTTCTATGATGGAGCATTTTTCATTCTGGTTCCCAGCTTTCACTCTACCGTAATTCTGACATTAGGCTTCCATAGCTTGTCAACAGATGAACATTTTTGTAACTCGTACGATGACTGATCCAGTACAAGTTTTGTCATTCGAACGATGTTGTTTATATCGTGGTGACGGATAAATCTTTCACGAAACAACAGGAGCACATTCTTACAAAATTTGATTCGATACGTGAGAGTTTGAAGCAGAGAAGCGGCGCTCGTAAAAAGAAAAATTAACAAAAATGTGGTTTTTGTATTTAAAATCCGATGAAGCCAAATTTTTGAAAGCGAGTTTTCGTTTGTTTCATAATAATGCATTTTCACTTATTTGATCCACTTAAAACCGTTAGAGCGCATTCAGTTCAGTCGACAACGAATTTTATGTGCTACTTTTAGCTAGATTTTAAACCGTCGTCTCTCAACGGATAAAGATTATTGGATAAAAAAATTAAATTTTGACTTAAATCATTTACCTACCTTCCTGGAAAGATAGAAATGATTCGTAGTAGTTTAAACTATAGAAGTTTCGCGCTTCAAAAATCTCCCAGAAAAACGTTTATTTTACGCGTAAAATAAACACGAAGTAAGATTTTTTTCAAATTCTTAAAAGATATCTTAGATATAGCTCCGATACACCTTTTGGACCAAATTTGAACCATCAGTCTCGCTCCAGACCCGGATCATTTTAGGGTGACTGTTTTGCACGTACAGTCCGAACGAGAGTGACCGTACTTGCACACGAAATCCGAACAGTGTACATAGAAATGGTGCCTCTATCTTAGCATTAATACAGCCCAGTTAAGATCTATTGCAGAAGGAACTAACCGATCCACACGATCTGTCTGAGTGCCAGCACCGGTTCATCGTTAGAATATTGCTTCACACACGGAAACATAGCGACAGTAAGACAGACGTTCGAGTGGCTATACAAGTGGCCTCTGGCCCTGGCAAAATACCAGTTTTCGGGGCTTAAATAAAAACCGAATCCCAAGAACCCCACCACCATGCCGCGATTCAGTGTGTGTCCTTTTCAGACATATTTTTTACAGTGCTTCCGCGTTGAAATATTGAGAAAATGACGACTGGTTGTGCATCTTGTACCTATTGAAACCGAACATTAATCCGTACCTCCACCGCAGTCACTTTTGACTACACGCCACACACCAGAAAGCGAAGTTGCTCTTATCTGTTCCCTCAGTAACCGTTTTAAATTCATAATTTTAATTATGTGTTACTAGAGGTTACTGTGGGAAGTTAGTAGGTAAGGTTTTAATAAGAAAAGCATGTCCGTAAATGTAGCAACAAAACGTGGGAATGACCAATGACAATAGAGTTTATTATTGACCGAAGCAAAGTTCAAACTGGAAGTTCTTGTGAAGTATCGTCTCATAAATTGTTTACGCTTCTGATGACTGAAAGAACAGGAAAAGTATAATCCGAAGATTTCAGAACATGTACATTTATTTGCGAGAGGAAGTATATACTTGCAGAGGCATCAGAAAACATGTAGAACGTAGTAAATAGCGCCTTTTTACAGTATCCTTTGTATTTTCTTTTCTTACTAATTGCCAAATAATAACGTAAATTATTTTTCTATTCCAATAACTTTGACTTTTTCACTGTTGAAATAATTTTCATTAAACACGTTAATCTATTCACGTTCTTTTTTGTGTGTAGTGTACGTTTCTTTTTCCTCTGTAAAACGTAAATACTTTTTGCTTCCAGATGTTACTCCTCTCGTGTGGACGAGATGAACACTAGTAGGAAAAAAAACACCAGGACCTAGTGTAACTTATCAATGTGCCACGGAAACGAAACAAACAACATAACAAAATTTAAGAAAACATGAAAGCACAAAATCAATTTCTCTAATAGGAGTGAGCTCTCGACCGGAACAGGTTATAACTTCCGATGTTAGCAGACTCCGTCACAGTCTCATGTCTCTGCGCATGTGCGGCATACTTGGAAATTTTAAACTCCACACTCGGCACGATCTATGGATCACTGGCGTCAAGGGCACACCCCCGACCTCAATAGGTACTCACTGGCGTGCAGGTACGAAGGGTGCACGGACTTCGAGCAGTCGATTTAGACCAGGACGCCTCCCGTGCATGATATCCTTAGACCCGTACTGGCAGTTATGAGCCGTGTGTCGATCAGCGGATCGATTCAACGAATTTTCCTGTAGTTCATGGTTCAAAGTTGATATATACGGCGAGGCGGTGCGTTTCACCTGCGCCAGCGAAATATTTATTCCTTGACTTAGCGTTGCTGTGGGAACTATAATGTACGACAAGATTGTATAGGACTTACAACATTTTGTGGTCGGTGTGTTCTGCAGAACCTGCTTCAATAACACAGTCAACAGCGTAGAGAATGTTTTCTCTGCTAAAACGAACTTATTTCACTCGCAGACAATCATCGGATGACCAAATGCGAATGTAAGTATCCCAATTCGAGAAGTTCCTATAGAAGTTTCCTTTCTCTTATATTTCAAGAATTTTACAGTCGACTGTCGGAGTCGGCAGCTGCTTCTACACCACGAGAGTAACATGTCTACGTGCACGAAATTACGTACGCTGTGGGAGTAGTCGACGCCGCCCTGGAAATTGATATTGTCCTTCACAGACATACAAACCCAGAAACTACAAACGAATTTAATATTACCAGCTTAAAAACATTAATTTCTTTCTTTGAGTTATAATATTATACGTGTGCCGGCCGCGGTGGCCGAGCGGTTCTAGGCGCTTCAATCCGGAACCGCGATGCTGCTACGGTCGCAGGTTCTAATTCTGCCTCGGGCATGGATGTGTGTGATGTCCTTAGGTTAGTTATGTTTAAGCAGTTCAACGTTCTCAGATGTTAAGTCCCATAGTGCTCAGAGCCATTTGAACCATTATACGCGAAAAACGTGCGTTAGTTTGTGAACGTACCAGTTACTTGTAGCCGTTGTTGCAGCCAAGTGAAACTTTATGTGATGTCATAAATACAAGATGGATTGACGACAGTGCCCTCTTCTTAGTTACAGTAGTGTGACACAATATATTTGACAGGGATTCGATCTTGAAAGGTATTTCCGGACATGGGTTCGTTATCAATATTTTCAGTACTAAGCCATATCCACAAGCCCTAGAAGCCTATAACAAGAATTGTGGAACACCCAGTACATAATAAATTAATATTGGAAGAACAACTTATGTAAGTGGCTTGTTACAAAATACAGTAAAAAAAAATATCGTTCTTTGTATCCGCTCTGGTGTACCAACGCCGTACGCCGTACGCCGTGTGGCGTACGTTATGAGCTACACCCCACACACATGATTTGTATTTATTATTTATAATAACGATGTAGGTGTTTATCTTCAGAAGTCTTTCTAAGGTAGATGCTTTCGTTAGCACTTTAACATTCCCGTATCTGTTTCTAGGTGCCGTAATACCTACGATAGGCGTAAAACTGTCAATTCACAGCTCCCAAGTTGCGAGGACAAAGAAGGATACAAAGAAACGTGTAATACCACTGCATCAGCAGACTCACCGATGGAGACAGTATCGTCCACGCGCATGAAGTATTTAGACCGTTTGTAAACCTCAAAGGAAAACCGCATTAATATTGCTACGAAGATACAAATGCTGAAAAACGTTCTGTGACGTTTGGACTCTTTCCTTAAATACGTAATGCACTCATTTTCTCGTTCTGAGCATTGCTCAGTAGATTAGATTACCTGCGTTTCGCTACGTTACTAATTTTACACTCTGAAGTTGCGCAGCGTAACCTCCTGATATTCTACAGAACTTCCTAAAACAGCGCTTGTAAAGAGAGCTCAACTGCGTCCATGTCATTACATAGTCAAGTTTAAAATTTATGTAAATTCCGAGTGAAACTGCGCATCAAAGCTATCAGTAAAAGAGGCACTTGCCAGCGTTCCATTTAAGCTGTAGTTAAAATTTAGTTTTTAACGGTGATGGAGTTTCGCGTAATTCAATTTCTTACACGAAACGTTGCCCGTAGAAACACAGCGCTCTAAATGTTCTACAGCTGATGATTTTACAATACCGCGAATAATGGGAAAATTTTTTCGTGAAATCACTTGGCTTGCAGCGAGTTCTGCTGTTTACATGCAGCCGGTACACATGATATTGACCCTCACGCTTTAGTCCGATATCAGCAAGGTTTACTGTCATCTACCATAAAAGAATCCTCAGGGAGTCACACCTAGTGATACGTGGCTGGCGACCACGGGGCCCCGAGCTGAGTCCTGGCATTGCTTCCACTTACTTATGCCAGGCTCCTCACTTTTATCTTTCCTATCTGGCCACCCTCGGTCAGCTCTTGTTCTTTTCCGACCCTGACGCTATTAGGTTTCGAGGGCTAGGGGTCTTTCATTTTCCAACCTATACTTCTCATGCAGCGTCTGACCCGGAGCGGGCGGCTGCAAAAGGCGTCTGTATCCCATGTTAGGGGCGGCCTCCAGAACTGCGGAAGGCAACGGAATACCACCGCAGATTTTCTTCCCTGCATAATGCAGTCTCCATTTTATGCACAAAAAATGGCTTCCTCTCATGTTAAATCAGTGTCCGGAGGTAAAATAGTCCCCCATTCGGATCTCCGGGGGGGGGGGGGGACAACGTGAAAGGAGGCAAAAAATCAAAACGAGAATTGGTACCTGGAATGTCAGAACTTTGCTGCAAGCAGGAAAACTAGAAAACCTTAAAAGAGATATGGAAAAGAATCATATGGACCTCGTAGGAGTTGCTGAGGTAAGATGGAATGGACATAGAGAGTTGCAGTCAGATGAATATGTATTCTACTACTCAGGAGGAGAAGTAAAGGGAATTAATGGAGCAGGAATGATTATGACAAAGGAATTGGCTAAATGTGTGGAATATGTAGACTATGCAAATGACCGGGTTATTGGTGTAAGGCTGAAAGGAGCACAAAAAGATTTACTGATTGTCCAGGTGTATACGCCAACTTCAGAACATGATGACCAAATTGTAGAGGAAACGTACAATGTAATAGAGAGAATAATGGACGAAAATAAAAAATGCTGCAAAATAGTAATGGGAGACTGGAACGCTATTGTGGGAGAAGGGAAAGAGGGAAACATAGTAGGCAGTCATGGTCTTGAAAAGAGAAATGACAAA
Organism: Schistocerca cancellata; assembly: GCF_023864275.1. Lineage (NCBI taxonomy): Eukaryota > Metazoa > Arthropoda > Insecta > Orthoptera > Acrididae > Schistocerca > Schistocerca cancellata. Next base: position 1,099,744,250 of record NC_064626.1, on the reverse strand, counting down.
GGTGAATGGTTAATTGACTTCTGCAGGGAAAGGCAGCTGATAGCGGCAAACACATGGTTCAAGAACCATAAGAGGAGGCTCTACACTTGGAAATCACCAGGGGATAAATACAGAAGCCAAATCGATTTTATACTGGTAGAAGAAAGATACAGGAATGGAATCAAGAAGGTGCACACATTACCAGGTGCAGATATTAATAGTGACCACAACTTACTTATGTCAGAAATAGAAATAAGAATGAAAAAACTGAAAAAGGCGACAATGGTGAAGAAGTGGGATCTAGAGAAGATAAGGTCCAACAAAGAACAAATTACAGAAATGCTGTCTCGGGACTTTCTAAACACATTACGAGACAAAGAAGCACCTGATAATGCCAACGAGTACTGGAATATGCTGAAAGAAGGGAAATATTAAAGCAGGACAGCAAAATATAGGATATGTAAAAGGGAAAAGGTCAAAAAAACCATGGGTCACACAAGAAATGATATCCAAGATGGAGGAGAGAAGAAAATTGAAAAACAAGAACACTGAAGATGCAAGAAAGATATACCGAGGGTTAAATAACGAACTGCGAAGAGAAACAGAGCAGGCTAGGAAAAAATGGCTAAAAGAGGAATGTGATGAAATTGAAGAACTGGACAGGAAGGGAAGATACGACTTACTATACAACAGAGTAAAGACTATGACATGGGAACAAAACAGAGCAGGAAGTGCTACTATGGAAATTTTGAGTAAAGACGAAGAGGTAGTGTACAAAGATCATGACGATGTCCTCCAGAGATGGGAAGAATATATAAAAGAGCTATATGACACAAATAGCAAACCAGAAACTCTGGAACTTGAATCACACAACAGTGTAAGTGATGAAGAGAAAGGACCGACCATCATAATGGAAGAAGTAAAGTCTGCCATTGCTGCAATGAAAAATGGCAAAGCAGTAGGTACAGATACAATACCGGGAGAAATACTAAAATGCTTGAACCACAATGGAATAAGAAAAATATTGAGGTTATGTAACAAAATATATGACAGTGGTGAATGGCCTGAGGACTTTTTGACAACAGTAATGATTCCATTACCGAAAAAACAAGGAACCAAGAAATGCAGCGAGCACAGGACAATCAGCCTCATTTCACATGCAGCCAAAGTGATGTTAAGAATAATTAATAAAAGACTTGAAAAAGTAATAGAGGAGAATCTCGGCGAGGAGCAGTTTGGCTTTAGACGGAATGCTGGCACCAGAGATGCAATAGGGCTCCTACGAATCTTGGGAGAAAGGTTTATTGAAAAAGGAAGAGACCTATATATGTGCTTCATCGATTTAGAAAAGGCATTTGACAATGTGGTTTGGGACAAGCTGGCGACTATTATGAGGGAAAAGAGAGTGGACTGGAAAACCAGAAGACTTATAAACTCATTATACCTTAATCAAAAAGTTTCAGTTAAAGTGAGAGGAGAAAGTACAAACTGGATCAGACTAGGGAAAGGAGTAAGACAAGGATGCTGTTTATCACCTACTCTTTTAAACCTGTACTTGGAAAATATGATTGACCAATGCTCATTAGATGACAAAGGAGTAGAAATTGGAGGAAGAAGAGTAGGGTGCTTGAGATTTGCTGATGACATGGTCCTTCTAGCCCCGGGGGAAAAGAATTACAGGATTTGGTGGACACCATTGCAACTAACGGAAAAAATTTGGAATGAAAATTAACACAAATAGAACAAAAGTATTGGCAATAGGATGAAATAAGGAAATAAAAATTGTGCTGAATGGAGAAACACTAGAACAGGTGCAAAATTTTAAGTATCTTGGAAGCAGGATAGACACCGACTGGAAGTGTACCACAGAAATTAAAACAAGGATAGCAATGGCAAAAGAGGCGTTTTATAAGAAAAGGAGAATCTTCTGCAGCGGTCTGGACAGAGAACTCAGAAAGAGACTCATAAAATGTCTTGTATGGAGTGTTCTTCTATATGGCGCTGAAACATGGACTATGAGGAAAAAAGACAGAGAAAGGCTGGAGGCTTTTGAGATCTGGACATGGCGGAAGATGGAAAGAATAAGTTGGATGGACAGAGTAAAAAATGAAGAGGTACTGAGAAGAGTGGGAGAGAAGACAGTTACTAGATGTAATAAAGAGAAGAAAAAGAAATTGGATTGGGCATATATTAAGAACGAATGACGGACTGATAAAAACAGTTTTAGAAGGTTATGTAGAAGGGAAAAGGAAGCGAGGAAGGAAGAGATTCCAGATACTGGATGACATGATGGACGGTACAACATACAGCAGCCTTAAGAAGGAAGCAATGGATCGCAGAAAATGGAGAGGCAAAGGACCTGCTAATATAGCAGATAACTGATGATGATGACCATAAAAGACCTGCTATTTAATTTCTCTGCTTTGTTTGCGTAGCGTACTATGGTTTCTCCTGCTCTGCAAAACTCCCTATGGACAGTGTACAAACACGGCTCAACCAACAACCACCGCCAGTAGTTCCTATTTCTCCCTCTGGAAGCGTTCTCTGTCGGGCAAACACTGCTCGTCTCTGTGGTTTTTCCTTATTAGACTCTTAACATACGACCACGCAGCTACTGTGTGTTTCTCTTTCGAAAGCAGAATTTTGTATCAGAGACAATCTTCAATATACGCCAATCAGTATAGCTATCGTACAGTGAGATAAGAATAAAGTAACTTACAGCTGTCACTAAGTGAGTGAAGTCATGCACATCGAATCCGAACTTTATTTTCCATATGTTTAACACTCTCGGCGAATTGCTACAGTAGAAAAATTCTTCAAATCAGTTAATAACGTAGGGATATATATCTCATTTTAAGTAGTATTTATTTCTTGGTAGTTCCTTTCCTTTATTCGCACTTTTTTCCTCAACAGAATTATATATATATATATATACAGGGTGAGTCACCTAACGTTACCGCTGGATATATTTCGTAAACCACATCAAATACTGACGAATCGATTCCACAGACCGAACGTGAGGAGAGGGCCTAATGTAATTGGTTAATACAAACCATAAAAAATGCACGGAAGTATGTTTTTTAACACAAACCTACGTTTTTTTAAACGGAACCCCGTTAGTTTTGTTAGCACATCTGAACATGTAAACAAATACATAATCAGTGCCGTTTGTTGCACTGTAAAATGTTTATTACATCCGGAGATATTGTAATCTAAAGTCGACGCTTGAGTACCACTCCTCCGCTGTTCGATCGTGTGTATCGGAAAGCACCGAATTACGTAAGGATCCTAAGGAAACGGTGATGGGCCTTAGGTACAGAAGAGACTGGAACAGCACATTACGTCCACATGTTAACACCTTTTTATTGCTCTTTTTCACTGACGCACATGTACATTAGCATGAGGGGTGGGGTAAACGTACACAGGTGGTTTCCGTTTTCAATTACGGAGTGGAATAGAGTGTGTCCCACTGGAAACGCGTCGACGTATGTGGTATCAGCATGATGGTGCACCTGCACATTCCGCAATTAGCACTAGGCTGACCCTTGACAGGATGTTCGACGGGCGTTTCATAGGACGTGGAGGACGAATAAATTGGCCAGCCCGTTCTCCTGACCTTACACCTCTGGACTTCTTTCTGTGGGGTACGTTAAAGGAGAATGTGTACCGTGATGTGCCTGCAACCTCAGAGGATATGAAATAACGTATTGTGGCAGCCTGCGGCGACATTACACCAGATGTACTGCGGCGTGTACGACATTCATTACGCCAGAGATTGCAATTTTGTGCAGAAAATGATGGCCACCATATTGAACATCTATTGGCCTGACATGTCGGGACACACTCTATTCCACTCCGTAATTGAAAACGGAAACCACGTGTGTACGTGTACCTCACCCCCCCTCATGGTAATGTACATGTGCGTCAGTGAAAAAGAGCAATAAAAAGGTGTTAGCATGTGGACGTAATGTGCTGTTCCAGTCTCTTCTGTACCTAAGGTCCATCACCGTTCCCTTTGGATCCCTACGTAATTCGGTGCTCTCCGATACACACGATCGAACAGCGGAGGAGTGGTACTCAAGCGTCAACTTTAGGTTACAATATCTCCGGATGTAATTACCATTTTACAATGCAACAAACGGCACTGATTACGTATTTGTTTATATGTTCAGATGTGCCAACAAAACTAACGGGGTTCCATTTAAAAAAACGTAGGTTTGTGTTAAAAACATACTTCCGTGCATTTTTTATGGTTTGTATTAACCAATTAGCCCCTCTCCTCACGTTCGGTCTGTGGAATCGATTCGTCAGTATTTGATGTGATCTACGAAATATATCCAGCGGTAATGTTAGGTGACTCGCCCTATATATATATATATATATATATATATATATATATATATATATATATATATATATATATATAGGGTGTTACAAAAAGGTACGGCCAAACTTTCAGGAAACATTCCTCACACACAAAGAAAGAAAATATGTTATGTGGACATGTGTCCGGAAACGCTTACTTTCCATGTTAGAGCTCATTTTATTACTTCTCTTCAAATCACATTAATCATGGAATGGAAACGCACAGCAACAGAACGTACCAGCGTGACTTCAAATACTTTGTTACAGGAAATGTTCAAAATGTCCTCCGTTAGCGAGGATACTTGCATCCACCCTCCGTCACATGGAATCCCTGATGCGCTGATGCAGCCCTGGAGAATGGCGTCTTGTATCACAGCCGTCCACAATACGAGCACGAAGAGTCTACATTTGGTACCGGGATAGCGTAGACAAGAGCTTCCAAATGCCCCCATAATTGAAAGTCAAGAGGATTGAGGTCAGGAGAGCGTGGAGGCCATGGTGGAGGGAAGGAACAGGTGGACAGAGAAAGTGGGTGGGAAGAGTTGTTTGCAGTGTGTGTGTTCAACGCATGCGCAGGCGAAGCCGCGGGAACATGGCTAGTGATAAGTAATTTTAACTTTGCGCCTGTGGAAATGAATCACTGGAAGGGAGTACACGTTAAGCGTAGAAACAATGATCGGAGGCTCGTACTTCTTAGTCAACAATGACTTGTTTGGAACTGCATTGCGCTGAAACAAAACACAAATTTTGACTTACTTTACTAATAATTTTTATGAAAGTTTCTAGTATTCTTTTAGGTGTTCAATAATACAGAAAATATAATTTACAGACACAGGTTTTCCAGCTATCAGTTCATAGTGACGTACTGAAATCTATTCAAAAGCTGCCTGTTAAGTCTACTAGCTATGAGAAATCCTACAGAGCAAGATGAACCTAGGATAAACACCTCTTTGATGAACAGAGTTACTGTCATCAGAGTAAAGTTATTCTGAAAAATTCATGTTTCTGTGAGTACAAAATAAAAAAAACTTTTTACCTTCCCCCGACGGACACGTTCGCTCACCTCCTTACTCAGGGATTTTCCGAAGTGACGAGAGGCTGTGGGAAAGTATATAATGTCGAAGCAGGAAGGACAATAAATGAACGACGAGAAGAGTACGAACGCCACACGTTTAAAGCAGATCGTTCAATCTGCGGTAGCGGAACACCGCGGGGTCCGTGGTTAGTATAAAGAAAAATTGTCACATAACCTACAGGAGTTACATCTACGCCTAGAGCACTACTCTGCAGTTCACGCTTAAGAGCCTGTCAGAGGTAGCACTAGTCAAAAGTATGAGAAACGTTCCGAAAATGATACCTGCAGTACATCTACATCCATACTCTGCAAATCACTGTGAATTGCGTGGCAGACCGTCCATCAAATTGTACCAATTATTAAGATTATTTTATACATCGAGATAGGGAATAATGACTGTTTAAAGACTGCTCAGCTCTCTGTAATTTAATCGTGTCCTCACGGTCTCTACGGAAGTGATACGTAGGAGGTGGTAAGACACTACTGGCCATTAAAATTGCTACACCACGAAGATGACGTGCTACAGAAGCGAAATTAACCCGACAGGAAGAAGATGCTGTGATATGCAAATGATTAGCTTTTCAGAAAATTCACACAAGGTTGGCACCGGTGTTGACACCTACAACGTGCTGACATGAGGAAAGTTTCCAACTGATTTCTAATACACACACAGCAGTTTGTAAGTAGGCTGTTTAGGTTTTTATGTTGGTAACGCCATGTAGCGCTCTATATGAAAATCACTGACTGTGCTGTGTGCAGTCTGTGGCTGGTTTGCATTGTTGGAATTTGCTATTGTAGTGTTGGGCAGTTGGCAGTTGACAGCGAGTAGCGTTGCGCAGTTGGAGGTGAGCCCCCAGCAGTGGTGGATGTGGGGAGAGAGGTGGCGGAGTTTTGAGAGCGGGTGATCTGGACGTGTGTCCATCAGAGACAGTAAATTTGTAAGACTGGATGTCATGAACTTATTTATATATATATATATATATATATATATATATATATATATATATATATTACGACTTTTGAACACTATTAAGTTAAATACATTGTTTGTTCTCTATCAAAATCTTTCATTTGCTTACTATGCCTATCAGTAGTTAGTGCCCTCAGTAGTTAGAATCTTTTATTCAGTTGGCAGTATTGGCGCACGCTGTATTGCAGTAGTTTGAGTAACGAAGATTTTTGTGAGGTGATTCATGAAAGGTAAAGGTTATTGTTAGTCAGGGCCACTCTTTTGTAGGGATTTTTGAAAGTCAGATTGCGTTGCGCTTAAAATTTGTGTGTCAGTCCAAGCACAGTCATTTATATTATTTCTAAGGGGACGTTTCAAGTTGACCGGCGTTGCCTGGTGAAACGTTGTTGTGCCTCCTGTAAGAAGGAAAAATGCGTACCATCACGTTTCCGACTTTGATAAAGGTCGGATTGTAGCCTATCGCGATTGCGGTTTATCATATCGCAACATTGCTGCTCGCGTTGGTCGAGATCCAATGACTGTTAGCAGAATACGGAGTCGGTGGGTTCAGGAGGGTAATACGGAACGCCGTGCTGGATTCCAACGGCCTCGTATCACTAGCAGTCGACATGACAGGCATCTTATCCGCATGGCTGTACCGGATCGTGCAGCCACGTCTCGATCCCTTAGTCAACAGATGGGGGCGTTTGCAAGACATCAACCATCTGCACGATCAGTTCGATGACGTTTGCAGCAGCATGGACTATCAGCTCGGAGACCATGGCTGCGGTTACCCTTGACGCTGCATCACAGACAGGAGCGCCTGCGATGGTGTCCTCATCGACGAACCTGGGTGCTCGAATGGCATAACGTCATTTTTTCGGGCGAATCAAGGTTCTGTTTACGGCATCGTGATGGTCGCATCCGTGTTTGGCGACATCGAGGTGAACGCACATTGGAAGCGTGTATTCGTCATCGCCATACTGACATGTCACCCGGCGTGATAGTATGGGGTACCATTGGGTACACGTCTCCGTTACCTCTTGTTCGCATTGACGGCACTTTGAACAGTGGCCGTTACATTTCAGATGTGTTACGACCCCTGGCTCTACCCTTCACTCGATCCCTGCGAAACCCTACATTTCAGCAGGATAATGCAGGATTGCATGTTGCAGGTCGTGTACGGGCCTTTCTGGATACAGAAAATGTTCGACTGCTGCCCTGGCCAGCACATTCTCCAGATCCCTCACCAATTGAAAATGTCTGGTCAATGGTGGCCGAGCAACTAGCTCATCATAATACGCTAGTCACTACTCTTGATGAACTGTGGTATCGTGTTGAAGCTGCATGGGAAGCTGTACCTGTTAACGGCATCCAAGCTCTGTTTGACTCAATGCCCAGGCGTATCAAGGCCGTTATTAAGGCCAGAGGTGGTTGATCTGGGTACTGATTTCTCAGGATCTGTGCACCCAAATCGCGTGAAAAGGTAATCACATGTCAGTTCTAGTATAATATATTTGTCCAATGAATACCCGTTTATCATCTGCATTTCTTCTTGGTGTAGCAGATTTAGTGGCCAGTAGCGTATATTCCAAGAATTATCTTTGAAGCAGGTCCAGGAGACATTGCAAGTAGGCTTCCACAGGACAAGTTTCGTCTACCTTCTAGAGTCTGCCAGTTCAGTTCCATCACCATCTCTGTGGTACACTGCTATGGATCAAACAAACCTGTGACCATTAGTGCTCCCCCGTATACGTTTAATAGTCTCCAAATGGTTTAAATGGCTCTGAGCACTATGGGACTTAACTTCTAAGGTCATCAGCCTCCTATAACTTAGAACTACTTAAACCTAACTAACCTAAGGACATCACAAACATCCATGCCCCCCGAGGCAGGATTCGAACCTGAGACCGTAGCGGTCACGCGGTTCCAGACTGTAGCGCCTTTAACCGCTTGGCCACACCGGCCGGCTAATAGCCTCCGTTAGTCCTACTTGGTACGGGTCCGACACACAAGAGTAATATTCTAGTATTGTTCGCACGATTGTGAGCAATTTCCTTTGTAGGCTGGATGCATTTGCCAAGTATTCTACCACATAAAACAAAGTCTGCCACATACTTTACCTACGAATAATCCTAAGTGATCGTTCTATTTCATATCCGTACAAGGTGTTACACTCAGGTATTTGGTACGAGTTGCCCGTTTCCAGCTATGCTTCGTTGAGGCTGTTGTCGTAAGTTACTACGTCTTATCTATTATTCAAGTGTACCGCTTTACCTTTTTGAACATTTTAAGTAAGATGCCAATCGTCGAAATCTTATCAATATATGACTGAGCAGCTTTTTTCAGACAGTACTGCACCATCTGCCGAAAGTCTGAGGCTACTGTTTATATCCTCTGCAACATCATTAGTACCCAGTGCGAGCAGCAATGTGAGCACACACTTTCCTTGGGCACACCCGAAATTACCTCCACCCCTGTATATAACTCTGCTTTGAAGATAACAGTTGCACCCTCGCAACTGAAAAATCCTCAAAACAGTCACAAATTTCGTTTGATACGCCATACGATCGTACTTCTTATAACGAGCGTCGATGTTATACATAGCCAAATGATTTTCGGGAATCGAGAAATACAGCACTCTCATGATTGCCTTCATCCATCGATTTACAGATGTCATTCGAGAAAAATGTGAGACATATCACACGTGATCGTACTTCTTGGAACACTTGCTTTCTGTCATGAAGGCTCATTATATGTTCTGTGAGTTCTACAGCAAATGGATTTCCAAGACATTGGACGGTAGTTTTGTGGACCACTTCTGCTACTCATCTTCTAGTTGGGTGTGCACTTGAGCTTTCCTCCAACTACTGGGTACTGTTTTTTGTTGGACTGATTTGTGGTAGATTATAGTTAAAAGAGGGGCTACGAAGCAGCAAATTCTGTACAGAATCTGTCAGCGACTCCATCGAGACATGGAGCATTGTCAAATTTTAGTAGTTTCAAGTGTTTATCAACATCACTGACATTATTCATCTTTGCGTTGGTTCGAGATTTAAATCTAGGCAATACCCGAGGACTGCCGCTAGTGGAATATTTGAAAACCGAATTAAGCGTCCTGCTTCCGCGATGCTGTTCTATTTCACTCCTTGCATTTCTATGTTTGTCAGGTCTGAGACTTTTGGTACCACTAGCAGCCTGTACACAAGACTAGAATTCGTCAGATACATATGTCCGGAAGTCAATACCTGTTGAGAATAGGCGAGTCCGTCCTCCTATTCTCATTTTTTTACGATGCTGTAGGCACTATATGCGGTGCTGCATTTTGAAACATTCTTCAGCTCTTCTCCGCATTAGAGGGCTGGGCTGTTTGGGGGAAGAAACCAAACAGCGACGTCATCGGTCTCATCGGATTAGGGAAGGATGGGGAAGGAAGTCGGCCGTGCCCTTTCAAAGGAACCATCCCGGCATTTGCCTGGAGTGATTTAGGGAAATAATGGAAAACCTAAATCAGGATGGCCGGACGCTGGATTGAACCGTCGTCCTCCAGAATGCGAGTCCAGTATGCTAACCACTGTGCCACCTCGCTCGGTCCCGCATTAGAGTACGCACCCTATCTACCACACCTGGCTCCAGTCTATCATCTGCACTGACCACATGCTGCACATTGTCGATGGACTGGGTGTACATCAACACCTTCCAATGCCTCCATAGCCAGGAATCTGATGACTTCAAGTCCGGTGAACGGGAAGGCGACGCTACCGACCTGCATCGGTCTCATCGGATTAGGGAAGGATGGGGAAGGAAGTCGGCCGTGCCCTTTCAAAGGAACCATCCCGGCATTTGCCTGGAGTGATTTAGGGAAATAATGGAAAACCTAAATCAGGATGGCCGGACGCTGGATTGAACCGTCGTCCTCCAGAATGCGAGTCCAGTATGCTAACCACTGTGCCACCTCGCTCGGTCCCGCATTAGATTACGCACCCTATCTACCACACCTGGCTCCAGTCTATCATCTGCACTGACCACATGCTGCACATTGTCGATGGACTGGGTGTACATCAACACCTTCCAATGCCTCCATAGCCAGGAATCTGATGACTTCAAGTCCGGTGAACGGGAAGGCGACGCTACCGACCTGCCCGACCAATCCACGGACCATGAAACGTTCTGGTGATGTTCTGTCGCACGACCAGTATAAAACAGCGCATCGCACATAGCCCGCAATTATCTTTTTGCAATGGTAATGTTCTTCGAAAACGTTGGTAATTCATGGGACAGAAGAAAGTGATACACAGTCCCTGTTATTTTATTTCGTTAATTGAACGGCCCTATGATTCTGTCACCAACAATTCCTGTCCATAAATTGATAAAGAAGCAATGCTGATTCCACTTGTCCATGACTGACCGAGAATTTGTATCTCTAAGCACGTACGTCTTGTGACAATTTACTGTGCCATCTCTTGTGAGGACCTTCGCCACCACATGCTACACGTTACTCGAAGCACGTAAAACAGCCCATTTCTAAACAGGCATTGATTTTACGACTTACAATTAAACGGATTTTTCTTGTGGTTTTGACTTCCTCCTGCAGGAATATGTGACTTTGTTTTTAAATATTCTATACGTTAATTACGTGCATATACCAAACATATAAAGAAACATTTAAAAAGGGAAGTCTGAGAAGCAATTGAGAAGAATGAAAATGATTTCAATAGAGATGATGGATATAGGCACTGGCTCCATGACTGTCAAGGAAGTGACTTCTAAGCCTTGGAGCCTGAGGAATGGAAACACAACGTGAACTCCATCATAGTGAGACAATACTGACGAAGATGCCCTGTTTTTCACTACCATTCGTCATGACTTTTCATCGGTGATGGCAAGTCAATAGTAGCCTGCAGAATGTCACTCAATAGATCCACTTCTTTGGAACAAGCACCAGAAAATTTCATTTTATAAACAAACTCGACACTCATTTTCTTGTACTTCAAAAAACTATGTCTACCTCAGTTCTATCTACATATCCAGCTGCCCATCCTATGTGACATGAAATTCCCTTACCTTCCATTCCACTGATCTGCCTGGACGATCTGTCCATTCTCCATTCACTCATATCGTTCAACCTTCTGATACGACTCAATGCGCCAAAGATATTGGATGCCTCTCCCTAGACTCTACTCCACTCTCCCTAGACTCCATCCTCCAGAAACTCCAGCAACTGGTCTCAGCTAGTTTACTTCCTGGTGCAACCAGTGGCTCTTCAAAATCAACCCTAAGAATAGGCAGAGAATAATACAGGAAGAATTACCAGCAGCCTCCAACTACATGACTTCTACCACACCATTCACAACCCTCCTAGACTCCACCCTCCAGAAATTCCAGCAACTGCATGAACTCTTTCGCAGCTAGTTTACTTCCTGGTGCAACCAGTGGCTCTTCAAAATCAACCCTAAGAATAGGAAGAGAATAACACAGGAAGCATTACCAGCAGCCTCCAACTACATGACTTCTACCACACCATTCACAGCCCTCCTCTCAGATTTACTGAAATACATTGAAAAAAAAAACATCTTTATTTCATCATCTGTACAACTGTGAGTTTATGTTGAAAATAAAAATTCGACTAGGGCTGGGCGGTGTTAAAAAATGTTCGCTAGCACTGAGTGAAGCAAGCTGCAAATTAATGTACACCTACCTCAGTACAGCGTTCGTTCACCATCCGTTGCTCTGCATTCGTAGGTACTACGCAGATGATGTTAAAAACAGCGTTGAAGAAAACCATCGCCCATACTTACGATTGCATAGTCCGCGTAACTCAGGTAACAAAATAAACCTGTATATGTCTAGTAATGAGCAAAAGTGGATGCTTCCTTCCTTCATTGCAAATGTCCGCTTCCCGATACTAATGTTTTTATTGTCTTTTAATTACGGTGTCAACAGGCCCACATTACGTCGATAGCACATCTACTAGTACATGCAGCTTACATCACACGCAAGACAGCCAGTAATGTTCTAAGTCCAACCCGAAATATTAAGAGATTAATACAGTCAATACTCCGCTACAAAATGAGTTTCACACTCAGTCCTTTTCGGTGCATTCATCAAAGGAAGATGCTCGCCAAAAAACGTTCTGTAAATGCATACTGAACACGCCACGCAGAATTCTTCACAAAGGCCGATAGTTTCACACGCAATTTTCTCTACAACAAAACAAAAGCTCCTAAACTTCACAGAACGGTCCGTAAATGCATCTGCCTGCACGACGATATAATCCGAACGCGAAATAACAGTCACTCTTTCATTTTACAAATACTTTTTCGGACACGTCTAACATGACCTTCTCGTCCGGCAGCTAGTCCACGACTAGAATGCCGTTGCTTTCAGGGCGTATAACTCATTCCAATGAGCGGAAAAGACTTTACTCTGATTGGTTGATCAAAACGAAAAGCCAATCAGATCAATCTTCCAAGATCATATTCGCGCTTAAACTGTTTTACTCCAATCAACATTCGCACATGCATTTAAGTCATTTCATGCTGCAAATATTAACAAAATGTTCCACCAAACCAAACCAAAGGAAAACTAAGAGAAAACTATGCTTGAAATACACTTTAGAACTCATTATCCTTTTATTACCTTTTTGGCTGCCTTATTACAAAAGCAAACACTCGTAGACATACGTCATTTGCCAGTTAGGGGGATTTACAGTTTTCATGACACCCTGGTGGCGTAACACTTGGTAGTTACATAAGGTGTAATACAATACAGAATTGAAATTTGACGTATGTTCCACATACATACTCACATTCACTCTCATTTACTCTCACCCTAACACAAAATATAAATATAACATTCAAACTGTTATTTTCTTTATGAAAGAAAAATTATGGAAAGTTTACAATTGAAAATCTTTGTAAAATAAATCAGCACAATAAGAGTGCTATTACTGTTTTCAAATAGCAAAAGAAATATGAACTGTTATTGTTCCTATCTGAATTTACTTTCTTAAGTATAGGTTAAGTACTTTTTAATGGAATTTTTTTATCTCCGAAACAATTATAGGTAGCGCTATCAAATTTTGACACAAAGCTTGTCTGAATAACAAAAGGTCCTGTACCCAATTTGAAAAAGAAAACAGATAATATTTAACATAGTTATTTAGTTTCCTAGGTGAGGTGAATAAGTGATTCTAGTAGGGGCCACAGTGAACATTCTCACTGTACACTTTAGCGACAGGTATGGCTATGAAGCATAAGACAGGCCACAAGTCGGTCGCCGCCGAATGCTACTATTCTGCAGGCTTCCAAAACAGCTTGCCATAACGTAACAAAACTTACTGCAAAAATCTGCAGTCGCGTAGGAACTACCACGCTACAAACTCTACAGTAGGTGGCACAAATATGCTTTTTTTTCTAAATATCTAACATGTGCAGACAGCCATCTACGAAAAGTTGTTCATTCACATACCTTGGACAAATGTTTGACTGTAAACTAAGACAGAAATCGCACTTAAACGACAGAACCACCTATACATCTTGATTGCTTCCCTCCACCAAATTTCTCACCCCAAGATGTACCATTCCGTCATTTTCTCCTACATTCAAGGAAATCAGTCTCCCTATTATTTCTTCTTAGTGTTGCCCTGCAGAAATAAATCATTGGCAAATGCCAAATTATCTGGAAGTTTTCCTTAGTCAGCACTAATCGAAGTCAAACCAGGCCGAGCTGCTGTGTAGCAATCAGAATGACAAATAGGCAGAGAGCTGATACAGCAAATAATATGGTACACCCCGAAAGCTATTGCTTCGCATCACTCGAGTGCCCACTCTGAATCATTAATTTAGCAACATGACCTAACTGATAGGGGATCATAATATCATTCTGACAGCACAGCACAATGCTACAAGAACGAGTAGATGTTCTGCAAGACTTTTGAGGACACATGGTCGTTATTGGCAAGACATAACTTCACTGCCCCAGATGGACAGCAGTAAAGGCTTTCAAGCCCATATGCAATGCAATTACAGTGAGTCAGCCGTGCTGCAGCCTCTCAGATGCGCTGCCTACCATTTGACAGATGTCTTCTACCTTAGAGATTGTTACCTGCCTAGTCTGCCTAAATTGGTCGCTGTGCAGTACCAGCATCTCATCTGCTTATGTGAAATCTAGGGACTTCTACCTCTGGCTTGCTGAGAACCAAGCTGATGGTGTTTGGAGAGCCCTCAATCTGTCACTGAATGTGGATGATCCAGTAAAGACTGCTGTCCCAGACTGCCATGTGTGAGTAGACACCAGCATTTATGGCCTACCTCTACTGGAGAGGTCAGGTATACATCTTGAACCCTTCAATGTTTAAGTAGGCTGTTTAGGTTTTTATGCTGGTCACGCTCCGTAGCGCTCTGTATGAAAATCGCCGTCTGCGCTGTGTGCAGTCTGTAGCTGGGACTCATTGTTGGAATATTCGCTAGTGTAGCGTTGTGAGTTGGAGGTGAGCAGCCAGCAGTGGTGGATGTGGGGAGAGAGATGCCAGAGCTTTGAGAAATTACTGTGAACGGACGACGTGGAAATGTGTCCGTCATAAAAAGGAAATTTGTAAGACTGGATGACATGACATATATATATACACTCCTGGAAATTGAAATAAGAACACCGTGAATTCATTGTCCCAGGAAGGGGAAACTTTATTGACACATTCCTGGGGTCAGATACATCACATGATCACACTGACAGAACCACAGGCACATAGACACAGGCAACAGAGCATGCACAATGTCGGCACTAGTACAGTGTATATCCACCTTTCGCAGCAATGCAGGCTGCTATTCTCCCATGGAGACGATCGTAGAGATGCTGGATGTAGTCCTGTGGAACAGCTTGCCATGCCATTTCCACCGGGCGCCTCAGTTGGACCAGCGTTCGTGCTGGACGTGCAGACCGCGTGAGACGACGCTTCATCCAGTCCCAAACATGCTCAATGGGGGACAGATCCGGAGATCTTGCTGGCCAGGGTAGTTGACTTACACCTTCTAGAGCACGTTGGGTGGCACGGGATACATACGGACGTGCATTGTCCTGTTGGAACAGCAAGTTCCCTTGCCGGTCTAGGAATGGTAGAACGATGGGTTCGATGACGGTTTGGATGTACCGTGCACTATTCAGTGTCCCCTCGACGATCACCAGTGGTGTACGGCCAGTGTAGGAGAACGCTCCCCACACCATGATGCCGGGTGTTGGCCCTGTGTGCCTCGGTCGTATGCAGTCATTGTGGCGCTCACCTGCACGGCGCCAAACACGCATACGACCATCATTGGCACCAAGGCAGAAGCGACTCTCATTGCTGAAGACGACACGTCTCCATTCGTCCCTCCATTCACGCCTGTCGCGACACCACTGGAGGCGGGCTGCACGATGTTGGGGCGTGAGCGGAAGACGGCCTAACGGTGTGCGGGACCGTAGCCCAGCTTCATGGAGACGGTTGCGAATGGTCCTCGCCGATACCCCAGGAGCAACAGTGTCCCTAATTTGCTGGGAAGTGGCGGTGCGGTCCCCTACGGCACTGCGTAGGATCCTACGGTCTTGGCGTGCATCCGTGCGTCGCTGCGGTCCGGTCCCAGGTCGACGGGCACGTGCACCTTCCGCCGACCACTGGCGACAACATCGATGTACTGTGGAGACCTCACGCCCCACGTGTTGAGCAATTCGGCGGTACGTCCACCCGGCCTCCCGCATGCCCACTATACGCCCTCGCTCAAAGTCCGTCAACTGCACATACGGTTCACGTCCACGCTGTCGCGGCATTACCTGTGCGGCATGCAAACTGGCTGACACTGACGGCGGCGGTGCACAAATGCTGCGCAGCTAGCGCCATTCGACGGCCAACACCGCGGTTCCTGGTGTGTCCGCTGTGCCGTGCGTGTGGTCATTGCTTGTACAGCCCTCTCGCAGTGTCCGGAGCAAGTATGGTGCGTCTGACACACAGGTGTCAATGTGTTCTTTTTTCCATTTCCAGGACTGTATACATTTTATGACTTTTGAACACTATTAAGGTAAAGCCAGCCGCTGTGGTCGAGCGGGTCTATGCGCTTCAGTCCGGAACCACGCGGACGCTACGATCGCAGGTTCGAATCCTACACGGATGTGTGTGATGCCCTTAGGTTAGTTAGGTTTAAGAAGTTCTGTTTAGGGTACTGATGACCTCAGATGTTAAGTCCCATAGTGCTTAGAGCTATTTGAACCATTTTTGAACTATTAAGGTAAATACATTGTTTGTTCTCTATCAAAATCTTCCATTTGCTAACTATGCCTATCAGTAGTTAGTGCCTTCAGTAGTCAGAATCTTTTATTCAGCTGGCAGTATTGGCGCTCGCTGTATTGCAGTAGTTCGAGTAAGGAAGATTTTTGTAAGGTCAGTGATTCGTGGAAGGTGTAGGTTATTGTTAGTCAGGGCCATTCTTTTGTAGTGATTATTGAAAGTCAGACTGGGGCACACTTAAAATGTAGTGTGTCAGTTTAGTGATGATTAGAATAAGAAAAGAGAGAACTGTCTGAGTACCATCAGTTTTGCCCAGCTGTTTGAAAATCAAATAACGAAAGAGTTTTTCCAGCACTGTCAATCATTACATACAAAGGCGAAGTTTCGAATGTCGACAAGTGTGCCCTAGTACCAAGCAGTTGATCTGTTGCCTGTTTTCCTGAATGACATCATAGTATTACGTTATCTGCTGCAGCAGGGAAACAAGCCTAGAGAACCCGTTTAGGTGGATGAGAATGTATGTTCCAAGTCTGTGTGATGAGTCCACTGTTTTCACCATTACCTGTGCAAGATGATTAAATCCTAACATTTAAATCACATACGTGTTTGTCTTGCTAATGCTATTTGATTAGTGCATAGAGTGCCAACTTGTATTAAAAAAATGGTTCACATGGCTCTGAGCACTATGCGACTTAACTTCTGAGGTCATCAGTCGCCTAGAACTTAGAACTAATTAAACCTACTTAACCTAAGGACATCACACACATCCATGCCCGAGGCAGGATTCGAACCTGCGACCGTAGCGGTCGCTCGACTCTAGACTGTAGCGCCTATAACCGCAAGGCCACTCCGGCCGGCCCAACTTGTCTTCACTATCACATCCGGCGCATCCCCATTCTGCATCTGTAAGGTTCTTAGCCCAGGCTATTACGAAAGTCTGTCAGTGGAATGCTTTGCTCAGCTTCCTTTGGTGTAGTGGTGCTACATGTGGACCATTGAGCAGTGTGGCGTCTGTTGTAGATGGCAGGTGCAGACGGCCTCCTTGATCAGCTTGCTAACAAGCGGCTTCACCTGGTTGAAACTTTCTCCACAAGCAGTCAGGACGCAAGCTCACCCAAGCGGACAACAAATTTAGTATTTTCCTGTTTGTAGTATTCTATGATTTCTTCTTAATAATGAGATTCTACGATTTCAGTTCACTTTGTTCCCCAAAATTTAGTTGAGAAGTTTGGAAATATTTTAACTACTATTTCTATCTTTCAACGTATACAAGTTTACTGTGCAAGTAACCTTATGATGTGTGAGGAGAGTACTTTGTGTAGCACAGTTCCAGTCACAAATGGTCTAGGGACTAACTTGCTATTAAGCCTCATGTAAACTCGAATCTGTCCCTTTATAACTTCATGGTATTTTCGGCAGATATATGTAGAATAATGCAACATGTCGCTTCTCTCTTCTGAGAATTTACGCTCTAGAAATTTTAATAGTAAACCTCAACATGGTGCACAACGCCCTTGGCACTAGTGCGCTTACTGATTGAACCTGTAAATAAACATGTTGCTCTTCTTTGTATCTTCTCTGTTTCCTCTATACACCTTCTCCTACACAGATCTGTTGCTGTGACGACGGTTATGTACGTTAACTCCTTTGTGACTCATCTGCATATCCTAAGGCGTCCCCCCAATGAATCTCAGACTGGCATCTCCCTTTCCTGCGGTTAGTATTAGTGCCACTTACACTTTAAATAGGTTCGTATGCATATTCTCAGATATTTGATGGATGTGACTGCTTCTGATTGTTCTGCAGTCGTGTAACCACACAATAATGGGTCTTTCCACCTATGTATACGCAGTACATTTGTTTATATTGAATATTAGCAGGTAACCCCTGCATCGAACGAGTTTCTACATTTCGCTGCAATGTTTTACCAGTGGGTCTTCATCGTATATTAACAGTGTCGTCCACAAAAACTCCCACGGAACTTCCAACGCTACTTTTGCGTCGGAAGAATTCTCTCCGTTGAGAATGACATGCCGTGTTCTGTTTGCGGCACACTCTTCGATCCAGTCAAATAGCTGGTTTGATATTCGTTACGAACGTATTTCGTTCATTAGGTGGCAGAATGGATTTCTATCTGGCGTCTTCGGGAGGTAACGAACGCAGTATCTACCACCTTCTGATGTCTTGGACGAGGAGGGCGAGATGGGTGTCTCACGATCGTTTTTTGCTCACCCCACGGTGATTCCTACACAGGAGAGTTTCGGTCCCCATAAGTGTCATAATAAGCGAGGACAAAACGCACTCCAAAAGCTCTGAAACATGCTGATGTTACCGATATAGCTCTATAGGTTAGTGCATCTTTTCGACGACCTTTTCCGCAAAACGGGAATGTCCCGTGCTTTTTTCCAATAACTAGGAACCCTTCGATTTTCCAGCGATCTTTTGTACACTGTTGCTAGAAGACTTGTGTCGAATACTCTATATATAATCGCGTAAGTATCCCATCAGGTCCAGTGGCATTACCTCTGCTGAGCGATTTCAGCTGCTTTTCTAGCCCATGATCGCTTATGTAGGTATCTGTCATTTTGAACTTGGTCCTATTTAAAGGAGGAAACTGCAGTACGATCTTCCCCAATTAAGCAATTTTAGAAAAAGAAGTTTGGTAACTCGACCTTCTTTCTGTCACACTCTGTTTCGATGCCATTTTAGTGATAGGTGGCCAAGATCCATTGACCCATTTAACAGAAGACCAAAACGTCTTACGACTTTCTGTCTTATCAGAAGATATAATTTTATCTTCCAGATCCTCACGCTAATTTTAGTTTCGCTTAGATTTTGTTTGTCTGTGAGGCTTTGGCTACTTGCAAGTCTATGGAAGAACTCTATTTGTTTTCGCAACAGTTTTCTAACATGGCTGTCGAACCACGGCAAGTCTTCCCATTCCTCACAACTTTGCTCCGCACATACCCGAGTGAGTCGTGACGTTCATTACTCTTGAATTTCACTTAACCTCTGCATTTTCAGTCCATTAATAAAATGAATTGTTCGCTATACGGTCTAGATGAAGGACCGTTATGTTGTTACGTTCTTGCAGGAAATAAAATAAATTTTGTTCAGCCAGCCGAGGATATACACTCCTGGAAATGGAAAAAAGAACACATTGACACCGGTGTGTCAGACCCACCATACTTGCTCCGGACACTGCGAGAGGGCTGTACAAGCAATGATCACACGCACGGCACAGCGGACACACCAGGAACCGCGGTGTTGGCCGTCGAATGGCGCTAGCTGCGCAGCATTTGTGCACCGCCGCCGTCAGTGTCAGCCAGTTTGCCGTGGCATACGGAGCTCCATCGCAGTCTTTAACACTGGTAGCATGCCGCGACAGCGTGGACGTGAACCGTATGTGCAGTTGACGGACTTTGAGCGAGGGCGCATAGTGGGCATGCGGGAGGCCGGGTGGACGTACCGCCGAATTGCTCAACACGTGGGGCGTGAGGTCTCCACAGTACATCGATGTTGTCGCCAGTGGTCGGCGGAAGGTGCACGTACCCGTCGACCTGGGACCGGACCGCAGCGACGTACGGATGCACGCCAAGACCGTAGGATCCTACGCAGTGCCGTAGGGGACCGCACCGCCACTTCCCAGCAAATTAGGGACACTGTTGTTCCTGGGGTATCGGCGAGGACCATTCGCAACCGTCTCCATGAAGCTGGGCTACGGTCCCGCACACCGTTAGGCCGTCTTCCGCTCACGCCCCAACATCGTGCAGCCCGCCTCCAGTGGTGTCGCGACAGGCGTGACTGGAGGGACGAATGGAGACGTGTCGTCTTCAGCGATGAGAGTCGCTTCTGCCTTGGTGCCAATGATGGTCGTATGCGTGTTTGGCGCCGTGCAGGTGAGCGCCACAATCAGGACTGCATACGACCGAGGCACACAGGGCCAACACCCGGCATCATGGTGTGGGGAGCGATCTCCTACACTGGCCGTACACCACTGGTGATCGTCGAGGGGACACTGAATAGTGCACGGTACATCCAAACCGTCATCGAACCCATCCTTCTACCATTCCTAGACCGGCAAGGGAACTTGCTGTTCCAACAGGACAATGCACGTCCGCATGTATCCCGTGTCACCCAACGTGCTCTAGAAGGTGTAAGTCAACTACCCTGGCCAGCAAGATCTCCGGATCTGTCCCCCATTGAGCATGTTTGGGACTGGATGAAGCGTCGTCTCACGCGGTCTGCACGTCCAGCACGAACGCTGGTGCAACTGAGGCGCCAGGTGGAAATGGCATGGCAAGCCGTTCCACAGGACTACATCCAGCATCTCTACGATCGTCTCCATGGGAGAATAGCAGCCTGCATTGCTGCGAAAGGTGGATATACACTGTACTAGTGCCGACATTGTGCATGCTCTGTTGCCTGTGTCTATGTGCCTGTGGTTCTGTCAGTGTGATCATGTGATGTATCTGACCCCAGGAATGTGTCAATAAAGTTTCCCCTTCCTGGGACAATGAACTCACGGTGTTCTTATTTCAGTTTCCAGGAGTGTATATAATGATAACCCAGAAAATTATGACCACTACCCACCGCCACGTCGGATGCCACCTGGTGGCGTGACGCGGTAACAAAAGTAAGTAAGCGGAGCAGACATGGACGGGGCATCATCGTGGCGAAGATATGGGCTGCAAATGGGGATAAACGGTCCTGACAAAGGGCAGATTATTATTACGCATAGTCTGTGAACGAGTGTCTCGAAAACGGTCAAATGTTCACTTGCTACTGTCGTGAGCATCTACGGAAAAAGGTGAAAGGACTGTGAAACTACCACTAAGCTCTAAATGGTTGGACGTCCACAATTCTTCATAGACTTAGGGTCCGGATGCTTGCCTCCTCTGTAAAGTAGGGTAGATGGTGATCTGTGGCACCTCTGCCAAAAAAGCGCTACGCTGGAGCGCGCACAAGTGTTTCGGAGCGCACTGTTCATTCTACATTGTTGAACAAGAAGCTCTGCAACAGACTATCCTTACGTGTTATCATGTTGACCCAGTGACATCCTTAATTACTATTGCTGTCGGAACGGACCATCGGGATTTGACTGTCGATCAATGGAAGCGTGTCTCTTCGGATGAATCATATTTTTGCTACACTGGGTCGATGGTCGTCTCCACAAACATCGTCATCGAGGTGAACTGCGGCTCGAAACGTGCAGCGCACCACGGACGCAGGCTGGTGGCAGCAGTGTTGTGCTATGGGGAACATAACATTCTCCTGTGTTTGCATAGGACCTTTGCTAGTAATCGAAGACACCCTGGCAACAGCGAACCACTTGCATCCCTTCATGATTGATGTCTTTCCCAACGGCGATGTCATCTTTCAGTGTCTCGGAGCCAAAACGGTGCTACTGTGGTTTGAGGAGCGTTATAGTGAACTCACAATGATGTCTGGGCAGCCAAATTCGCATGACGTAAATCATTTGGAACACATCTGGGTCGCTATCGGGCGCCATCACCGCGTACGGCACTCAGCGGCCCGTTATTTACGCGAATTACTTGGCATACGCGTAGACATCTAATGCCACATACCTCCACAAACCTACCAACGAACTGTCAGATCGCTGGTACGAAAAATCGGTGATGTATTTCGTCCCAAACACGGACAAACAAGCTGTTAGGCAGGAAGTCACAATGTTTTGGCTCATCAGCGTAAAGATTCTCAAAGAAGATCCCAGGTGAGGAATTGGAACGACGAATACTGAGGAAAATGTTTGGAGACGAACGTGTTTCTAACTAATAACTCGAAAGATTTTACCTTAAAATACGATTGCCACGTGATCTGCAGACACAGGTAGAAACAAATGTTGTTGCTATGTTGGAAAGACGACGGTCCTGTTGCTCCAGCCAACGCTGGTGACAACCTTAACGACACATAATCAGCCGACTTCAACCTTCCTGTTCATCGGTGCCAAACAATACATACTTTAAGTAATTTCTTGGCTTCATATCTATATGTCATTTTCACTACCTTTCAGAAATTCGGTGGCAGCTTTACAGCGTTAATGAATGCACTTTTTCCTGTTATCATCCATAGTATTAACAGCCAATTTGCTTAAATCGGATATTTAGATTTATTTATTTATTTATTTTAAGGTAGGCACAAGGTATAACGAAGCGAATGAATAGTAGATTGACGAAGGAATACCTACGCTGTATTCGAAGAGATTAGACAATACTGAAAACATGGGTGCATCTACCTGAACATGTTAATGCATGGAGAAGTTTGCAATTGGCATCTTACCAATAGTGTATGTTAGGTGTCTGATGATAATACATTTCAAAATGACTGAAAACTTCCTGCATTAACGACCAGAGCATGCACTTGTTTACCATAAAGACAAACTGTTACTCGTTATAACACTTAGGGGGGTGTGTTGTACCTGAAGGATCGAGTACCTAGGATCACATATTTCTCTTGGTCGGTGTTTCAGTCTAGTAAGAGATTTTAGAATCACATGAAGGAAACCGTGCTATAGACTGCCAAAAAGATGTTTCCAACATATTCTATTGTTTTTGTGTTTGCGAGGCATGATGATATGTTTTGTGATGCGTTTGTCATTATTACAATTTCCACAAATTTAAGTGCTGTATAATACTGTAATGCTACACTCCTGGAAATTGAAATAAGAACACCGTGAATTCATTGTCCCAGGAAGGGGAAACTTTACTGACACATTCCTGGGGTCAGATACATCACATGATCACACTGACAGAACCACAGGCACATAGACACAGGCAACAGAGCATGCACAATGTCGGCACTAGTACAGTGTATATCCACCTTTCGCAGCAATGCAGGCTGCTATTCTCCCATGGAGACGATCGTAGAGATGCTGGATGTAGTCCTGTGGAACGACCAGCGTTCCTGCTGGACGTGCAGACCGCGTGAGACGACGCTTCATCCAGTCCCAAACATGCTCAATGGGGGACAGATCCGGAGATCTTGCTGGCCAGGGTAGTTGACTTACACCCTCTAGAGCACGTTGGGTGGCACGGGATACATGCGGACGTGCATTGTCCTGTTGGAACAGCAAGTTCCCTTGCCGGTCTAGGAATGGTAGAACGATGGGTTCGATGACGGTTTGGATGTACCGTGCACTATTCAGTGTCCCCTCGACGATCACCAGTGGTGTACGGCCAGTGTAGGAGATCGCTCCCCACACCATGATGCCGTGTGTTGGCCCTGTGTGCCTCGGTCGTATGCAGTCCTGATTGTGGCGCTCACCTGCACGGCGCCAAACACGCATACGACCATCATTGGCACCAAGGCAGAAGCGACTCTCATCGCTGAAGACGACACGTCTCCATTCGTCCCTCCATTCACGCCTGTCGCGACACCACTGGAGGCGGGCTGCATGATGTTGGGGCGTGAGCGGAAGACGGCCTAACGGTGTGCGGGATCGTAGCCCAGCTTCATGGAGACGGTTGCGAATGGTCCTCGCCGATACCCCAGGAGCAACAGTGTCCCTGATTTGCTGGGAAGTGGCGGTGCGGTCCCCTACGGCACTGCGTAGGATCCTACGGTCTTGGCGTGCATCCGTACGTCGCTGCGGTCCGGTCCCAGGTCGACGGGCACGTGCACCTTCCGCCGACCACTGGCGACAACATCGATGCACTGTGGAGACCTCACGCCCCACGTGTTGAGCAATTCGGCGGTACGTCCACCCGGCCTCCCGCATGCCCGCTATACGCCCTCGCTCAAAGTCCGTCAACTGCACATACGGTTCACGTCCACGCTGTCGCGGCATGCTACCAGTGTTAAAGACTGCGATGGAGCTCCGTATGCCACGGCAAACTGGCTGACACTGACGGCGGCGGTGCACAAATGCTGCGCAGCTAGCGCCATTCGACGGCCAACACCGCGGTTCCTGGTGTGTCCGCTGTGCCGTGCGTGTGATCATTGCTTGTACAGCCCTCTCGCAGTGTCCGGAGCAAGTATGGTGGGTCTGACACACCGGTGTCAATGTATTCTTTTTTCCATTTCCAGGAGTGTATTTGGAGTACATTGTTAATTTATTTGCTACAGAGTTTTGTGGTGAGTATAATTGTGTATATTATTAAAACTGCTTACTTAAAGCGTGGAAGAGTAAGTCACACATCATCAGTAGTGCACCAGCTTTTGTCATGAAACTCGAGGTTTTCTACCATCGAATCCGTGGTATTTGCAGATGAACTGATTTTCTTTGATGTCTCAACAACTTTTCCTGTCTTGAAAATGGAAATTTGTGTTGGTGGCCAACTATTTCAAATTGATTTTTAACTTGTAGCTGGTTATTGACAATACTTTTTCTTAATTTGGTTTCACTGATTATTGCTGTGTACTAGAGTAATAATGCAACAATAATCTATTAAATAGAGTAGTAACAAGATTTTCTCGCCTGTAACACTTTTAAATTTCAATTGAATATTTCTTCCTAGGTACATATCAGTGTTGTAGTTTGGAACATTTTTTTTTCACGTTTGGAAAAACCTTATTTTTCCGAAGTAATTTTTTTTACTTTCAGAAAAAGACTGCAATACACATGTGGTGAATGCTATCATTTGAAAATGAGATAACAGGATATATTAAACTCTTCTTGCAGGGCTAGCTAGAGGTGAAAATTCGAGAGTGTTCCAAGGTTCAACAACCTCTCCTATCGACTTTCCTTAGTTGTGAAACTTCTGTATCGTTTTGTGTGTAGCTTGTCGTACAATGAGTGCTGTATGCAGTGCGGGCTCATTTACGAATGTATATGTGTACACTTCATATGCCGGAAACACTCATTTAACTGCGGTTTGCTCCAAGAACGCTAAATGATGGTTAACTGCACATAAATGGCGTGGATTCTACAAAGAGACAGTTTAATCATTTGTGTTTAGTGGTATTTTATAGTACAATTATTTAAGAAGTGGAAGAATTTTCTTTTGAGAGGGGATGTTGGTTTATTTCAGCGAATTCACAGCAAACGCTCGAGGTCGGGGAGTCACGGTAAGCGAAGTGAATGGTTCACGCTACGTGTTTGATTGCACTACGGCTCCCACTCTATGAATGACGATGAGTCGGCAATTGGGGATGTTGCAGTCGAGGCTTTATGTTTCCCCTGTTCCTAACGCTCTGATTGCAAGCTGGTCCCATACCAGCTAACTTCGTCCCCACCTGTATATGTGAGTCGTTAATAATTTGATTTTGAATTGTGTACCAACTCCTGATCGATGCGTGGTCTTCCCTTCTGCGAGTCGCCATGTGTTCTCCATCAATGTACCGAGGAAAGGAGAACCGCGTATCAGTGTGCGTTGTCCGCAAGTACTGTACATGGCGAAGCATTTAACGCATTTTGACACGCCATGGGTATTTCAATAAGCTACCATCATATTCCTGCGTTGCTTGTCTCTCTACCGTTATATTTTCTGCTACATACTCACTGAGATCTTGACGGACATCTAGTCATCCGCTATCATCATAAGTTTCTGAATGTACAGGCGCTATATTCTCTTTTATGCAACAGATATTCATTCCATCAGCAGTTAGTAACGTCACTAGCATAAAGCAGATACTGCGTCCTTTGGTGGCTTACTTCGCTGAAAATACCCAGTGAATTTTTAAACTTTTTATATGTTTCAAGAGAAGAGTAATGGCAAAACTTTGTTACTGCTGATCGGCTGCCACACAGTTCGCTTCCAGCCGTACAGTCTCTTTCTCATTAACTACTAACCTATTTCGTTACGTTATGCTTCGAAGAGCATATGTGCGATGACTTTAGTAATGCAGTCGAGTGAGTCAGCTTACAGGCTAGATAAGTTAAAGGTCTTTTTTGTGTTTTTTTATGAATATAACTACACTACTGGACATTAAAACTGCTACACCACGAAGATGACGGGCTACAGACGCGAAATTTAACCGACAGCAAGAAGATGCTGTGATATGCAAATAATTAGCTTTTCAGAGCATTCACACAAGGTTGGCGCCGGTGGCTACACGTCCAACGTGCTGATATGAGGAAAGTTTCCAACCAATTTCTCATACACAAATAGCAGTTGACCGGCGTTGCGTGGTGAAACGTTGTTGTGATGCCTCGTGTGAGGAGGAGAAATGCGTACCATCCCGTTTCCGACTTTGATAAAGATCGGATTGTAACCCATCGCGATTGTGGGTTATCGTATCGCGACATTGCTGCTCGCTTTGGTCGAGATCCAGTGACTGTTAGCTGAATATGGAATCGATGGATTCAGGAGGGTAATACGGAACGCCGTGCTAGATCCCAACGGCCTCGTATCACTAGCAGTCGATATGACAGGCCAGATGGATGTAACGGATCGTGCAGCCACGTCTTGATCCCTGAGTCAACTGGTGGGGACGTTTGCAAGACAACAACCATCTGCACGAACAGTTCGACGACGTTTGCAGCAGCATGGGCTATCAGCCTGGAGACCACGGCTGCGGTTACCCTTGACGCATCACAGACAGGAGCGCCTGTGATGGTGTACTCAAGGACGAACCTGGGTGCACGAATGGCAAAACATCATTTGTTCGGATGAATCCACGTTCTGTTTACAGCATCATGGTGGTTGCATCCGTGTTTGGCGACATCGCGGTGAACGCACATTGGAAGCGTGTATTCGTCATCGCCATACTGGCGTATCACCCGGCGTGTTGGTATGGGGTGCAACTGGACACGTCTCGGTCACCTCTTGTTCGCATTGACGGCACTTTGAACAGTGGACGTTACATTTCAGATGTGTTACGACCCGTGGCTCTAACCTTCATTCGATCCCTGCGAAACTCTACATTTCAGCAGGATAATGCACGACAGCATGTTGCAGGTCCTGTACGGGCCTTTCTGGCTACAGAAAATGTTCGACTGCTGCCCTGGCCAGCACATTCTCCAGACCTCTCACAAACTGAAAACGTCTTGTCAATGGTGGCCGAGCAACTGGCTCGTCACAGTATGCCAGTTGTGGTGTGACCGCCAGACACCACACTTGCTAGGTGGTATCCTATAAATCGGCCGCGGTCCGTTAGCATACGTCGGCCCGCGTGTCGCCACTATCAGTGATTGCAGACCGAGCGCCGCCACACGGCTGGTCTAGAGAGACTTCCTAGCACTCGCCCAGTTGTACAGCCGACTTTGCTAGCGATGGTTCACTAACAAACTACGCTCTCATTTGCCGAGACGATAGTTAGCATAGCCTTCAGCTACGTCATTGGCTACGACCTAGCAAGGCGCCAGTACCAGTTACTATTGATGCTGTAAAACATGTACTGTCAAGATCAATGTTCACCAAATGCATTAAAGTTAAGTATTCCAGCAGCTACGTACGTTATTGGCTATTATAATTACCTCGTCCTGTTCCACACCTCATGCCAGCCTGCATGAGCTTAAACGCGTGCCTTTCGGCTTCCTCCTAGTGGATTGGCTGTCTTGCCAGTCCACAACAGTTGGCCACGAGGCCAACTCGCGTTCGTAACTATACTGCCCTGATTTACTTGTGTTATGGCTTCGCCACCATCTCCAGATGTACTGTCCGAATTTTATCGCTTACAGAATCAGCAGACGCAGGCCTTACTGGATGCCCTTGGACAGCTCGTCCAGGGTCAATGTGCACTGCAAAACGATGCGGCAGCCGCCGCTCCACCGCTACCGCAGCCACATCACGCAGTTGCACCACCTTTTCGTCCTTTTGATGCTGCACTGGAAAGCTGGACGGAGTGGTCACGCCAATTTTGATTCCATCTTGCCGCCTACAGAATTCAAGGTAACGAGCGGCAGCCTTTTCTCATTTCTTGCGTCGGAGTGACCACATACCGTGTGATCGTCAAATTATTTCCCCGACGCGACGTAGCAACTCTGTCCTACGAAGAAATTTTATCTGCATTAGATGCATATTTCAAAGAATCAGTCAATGTAGTTGCAAAAAGGTATACCTTCTTTTGTACAAAACGTACGGCAGGTCAGACTAATAGGGAGTGGGTTGCAACCTTGCAAAGCCTTACTAGGGATTGTGCTTTTGAGTGTGAATGTGGACTCCCTTATTCAGATACTATGGTGTGTGATGCAATTGCACAGAACGTTTCTGATGTTCGTATACGTGAACAGAGTTTGAAACTAGTCAATCCCTCCCTTCAACAAGTGATGGACATATTAGATCGGCAGGACACACTTGACTTTGCTCAGGAATCATTTGGAACTTCACCACCCATGTGTCAGGTTAACTGGCCCGCCGGGCGAGCTGCACGGAACAGTAAACAGTCCTCGC
Source organism: Schistocerca cancellata (assembly GCF_023864275.1). NCBI lineage: Eukaryota > Metazoa > Arthropoda > Insecta > Orthoptera > Acrididae > Schistocerca > Schistocerca cancellata. Next base: position 1,099,715,334 of record NC_064626.1, on the reverse strand, counting down.
ACCTGGCCGCACCAAAGCCGCCTGGCTCTCAGCCACGTGTCCTGTGCCAGCACGCAAATGCAGTGAAATCATGCCCACAGTGTGCTACTAGACATTCGCGTGAAAACTGCCCGTCACGCCAGGCTATTTGCTTCTTCTGTAATAAAAAAGGACATGTTCAAAGAGTTTGCCAGAAAAAGCTCCGATCGGACGCTCAAAACCATTCCAGGCGCTTTGCTTCGCGCTGAAATCGAACCAAGGATACTCAGGCTCGTGAAACTTCGCCTATGGAAATTCAGGTAGTTCATTCCACTCCACCCAGTGCCAATCTCTCTCACAGTGACTGTGTTCGTCCCACAAATAGTGTGCGTCGACATCGCCGGAAATCCCGTCAAGTCGCAAGTGATTCTGTACCAGCGTCAGTTCACGTTGCACGAGACAGTCGCTCTTGCCATCAGCAGGACAATAAACTTTTTGTAGATTTGGACATTAACGGCAAAGTGATAGCGTTCCAGCTCGATACCGGAGCTGCAGTTTCACTGATCAATCACGACACGTACAAACAGCTGGGCACACCTCCATTGCGTGCCGCAAATGTTAAGTAGTTATTTAGAACAAGCGATCCCTGTGTTAGGACAGTGCAGCCTTCTTGCAACATACAAAGGACAATTTTTACGTCCTTCGTTCTTCTTCTGCAGTGAACTCGTTTGGTTTCGATTTATTTCAGATGTTTAACTTGTCTATAGTAAATCAGGTCCTATCAGTGAACCAGATTGTGCCTTCAGCCAGTGTTTCTCATCTATGTGAAGAATTTGCAGACATTTTCGCACTGGGCCTTGGTTGCGCTAAGAACTATAAACCACATTTGGAACTGAAAGTCAACGCGCAACCGAAATTTTTCAGAGCGCGCAATGTTCTCCACGCATTGCGTGATGAGGTCGCAAGAACATTACATGATTTGGAATCACAAGGTGTCTTTGAACGTGTGCAGGCTTCTCTCTGGGCATCACCCTTAGTCATTTTGCAAAAACCTTCCGGAAAATTGAGACTTTGTGTGGACTTCAAGGCAACAGTGAATCCCCAACTAGTGCCTGCAACTTTTCCTTTACCCTGCCCAGAAGATCTTTTTGATAAACTTTTAAGTAGGCTGTTTATGTATTCTTATTGGCAACGTTACGTAGCGCTCTGTACGAAAATCACTGGCTGTGCTGTGTGCAGTCTGTGGCTAGTTTGCATTGTTGTCTGCCATTGTAGTGTTAGGCAGCGGCAGCTAGATGTGAACAGCGCGTAGCGTTGCGCAGTTAGAGGTGAGCCGCCAGCAGTGGTGGATGTGGGGAGAGAGATGGCGGAGTTTTGTAATTTGTCATGAACTGCTATATATATATTATGACTATTAAGGTAAATACATTGTTTGTTCTCTATTAAAATCTTTCATTTGCTAACTATCCCTATCAGTAGTTAGTGCCTTCTGTAGTTTGAATCTTTTATTTAGCTGGCAGTAGTGGCGCTCGCTGTATTGCAGTAGTTCGAGTAAGGAAGATTTTTGTGAGGTAAGTGATTAATGAAAGGTATAGTTTAATGTTACTCAGGGCCATTCTTTTGTAGGGATTTTTGAAAGTCAGATTGCGTTGCGCTAAAAATATTGTGTGTCAGGTTAAGCATAGTCGTGTACAATTGTTCTAAGGGGACGTTTCATATGTCGACCCTTAGCCGAGGATACCTCACTGGAATCTTCTGATTTTTTCTTGTAGTTTGTGTAATTAGTGTAGATTTTGTTTATTGCTAGCGCGTAATTGTAGAGAGAATCTCATTTGTAGTTGCAGCCTTTCATTGTTGTACAGTAAAACAGTTGTGGCATGCATGTAGATTTGCACCAAGTATTTCGCAGCTGCAATTAACTAGATATTATTTTCAGTACTATGTTAATGTGTTCTCTTATTTTTTCTCTTCAAATTGTGCTTTTCTGTGTTATAGTGTGAAATATTGTGACAATAATGACGTGTGAAAAACGTAACACTAGGCTTCAAAGTAAACTGAGAAATAATAGTGACGACGAGCGTAGCTTATCAGCACCACTGGGTAGTGAATTAACAGACATTCGAAGTAGTAATTTGGTAATTGTGCATAGGGAGATGGAGCGGGCGGCAAATAATGGTGTAGACAGTCAAACAGGTAGTGAACAGGGAAGCATTATCGATCGATCTTTCGGCAACAGCTCGCCTCAGGAATCCGAAATGATAGGACACAATTTTGCAAATACTGTAGATTCAGGTTTTGCGTCCTCACCGTTTTCTCAAATGAGTCAAAATGTGAATGTTGCCGGTGAAAATGCACTGCCAAAAAGCATAGAGAAACAGATTCCAGACACTAATACATTATTATTCCAATTAATGCAACAAATGGAACAAAATCAGAGACAAATGGGACAAAATCTTCAAAAGTTAGACACAATGGAACAGAATCTTCTAAAGTTAGACACAATGGAACAAAATCTTCAAAAGTTAGACACAATGGAACAACACCAGAGACAAACACAGCAACAGTTACACATAATGGAACAAAATCAGAGACAAACACAGCAAAAGCTTCAAAAGTTAGACTCATTGGAACAAACTCTCGAACAAACACGTGAAGATTTAACTGCTGAGTTACATAACATTGAATCGAAATGTCAGAAAGTGTGTAATGACGTAAAAACACAAATTTGTGAGCATTTTCAACCTATTTTTTCGCGTCATGAAAATGCATTACAGAATCATGAAGCAGCCATAAAAGAACTGCAAACTATTGTTCATGAAAATCATGAGACCTTGTGGGCTAAAATTGACTCAGTTGCATCTACCGATTCGGTTACGCAACTTGCAAAAACTCAGGAAAACTTAAAGGACACAGTAGAAAGACACATGGAGGAAATTAGTTCATTATCAGAGAAAGTAGTTGAACTTTCGGATCAGCTAAATAATTTATCTACGAAGGTAGATGATAATCTGAATGACGCAAAACCGGTAGTCTTTAATGACACAGAAGAGAGCGAACAAATTAGGAAACTGAAACAAAATCTGAATTAAATTGATACGCAACATCAAAGAGAAATCCGGGAAGTACAAGATCAGCTGACACAGGTAATACAAGAATTACGTATTTCAGAGGACACTCGCGCTCCAGTACAGGAAGAGGGACATAGAAATACGGAACAGCCACAAATTAATAACACAAGGCCATTCTTTTGTAGGGATTTTTGAAAGTCAGATTGCGTTGCGCTAAAAATATTGTGTGTCAGGTTAAGCACAGTCGTGTATAAATTGTTCAAAGGGGACGTTTCAAACTGTGCCCGTGTAAATATTGTTCGAAGTTGGACCTATCAGATGCGTACTTGCAAATACCGGTGGACGAAGAATCCCAGCACGTCTTGGTGGTTAACACGCATCTTGGTTTGTATCGATTCAAAAGACTGCCATTCGGGTGTGCATCCGCCCCTGCATTGTTTCAGCAATATCTACAAACTGTTTGTGCGTCGGTCCCTACTGCAGCAAACTACCTGGACGATATTGTGATCTCTGGAAAGACGGAAGACGAACATATAGCCAATCTCAGAACATTATTTCAGGTCTTGCTACAAAATGGTCTTCGCTTGCGGAGGGACAAATGTGTGTTTTTGCTCGTGATTTGCCATATCTGGGACATGTACTTAATGCCCAAGGCATAAATCCCAGTCCAGAGAACCTCCGTGCCATACAAGACTTGCCTTCGCCGCAGAATTTGAAGCAGCTACAGAGTGTGCTGGGAAAAATCAACTATTGCCATCGCTATGTGCGCCACGCCTCTTCCATTTCAGCTCCGCTTCATCGCTTACGCCGTGAGGGTGTACCTTTCGTCTGGACGACGGAATGCGTACGCGCCTTTCGCCAGTTGAAATCGGCGTTGCTTTCCAATACTTGCCTTACGCCATTCGATACCCGGAATCCACTTTTGTTGATGGTGGATGCATCGGATTTCGGGATCGGTGCTGTGCTTGCGCACAAACATGGTTCGCACGATCGCCCTATTGGCTTTGCGTCCAAATTGCTCTCGTCTGCACAAAGACATTATTCACAGATCGAGAAAGAAGCATTGGCTCTCTTATTTGGTGTTACAAAGTTTCATGGTGTCTTGTATGGTCGTCACTTTACCATCATCACAGACCACCAACCGTTGACATCTCTTTTTCATCCGAACAAGCCTGTACCTCCACGTACGGCGCAGAAATTCATTCGCTGGTCTATTTTCCTCTCGCAGTACCGCTACGATATCTTGTATCGGTCCACTGCTAAGCACGGAAACGCCGATGCGTTGTCCCGTTGCCTGTTGCTGAGGATAGAGCATTCGATTCTTACGAACTTGCTTGCATGTTCCTTCATGCGGAAACCGATGACGTGGTCGAATCGTTTCCGATTGATTTTCGTCGTGTAGCTACAGCCACAGCTGCTGACCCTGCTACCGTTCTGCGTATTGTTGCTACGCAATGGCCCTTGTCAAAGTCACGGATCGGGGATCCGTTGGTTCGCCGACTTTTTGCTCACAAAGAGAGACTTTTTGTACGACGTGGTGTTTTGCTGTTGCGTTCTGATAATGATCAGTCCAGGGTCGTGGTCCCACGTTCGTTACAGTCCTCTGTCTTGCAGCTTCTCCACCAAGGACATTGGGGTAAAGTGAGAACGAAACAACTTGCTCGTCAGCACTGTACTTGGTTCGGAATCGATGCTGCGATTACGAATATGTGCTCTTCTTGCATGGTGTGTGCCGAACAACAATCCGCACCACCGCGGAAATTCTTTGCATGGCCAAAAGCCACTTCCCCTTGGCAACGCTTACACATCGATTTTGCAGGTCCATTCTGGAATGCTCGATGGTTGGTTGTGGTAGATTCATTCAGTAATTTTCCTTTTGTTGTCCGGATGACTTCCACGACGTCATCTTCCACCATCCAAGCGTTATCTGCTATCTTTTGCATTGAAGGTTTTCCACAGACAATTATTTCCGACAATGGCCCGCAATTCATGTCCGCAGAATTTCAGTCATTCTGCAAGGCCAATGGTATTCAACATCTGACGTCCGCGCCGTTTTCGCCACAGGCAAACGGTGCCGCTGAACGTTTGGTCAGGACTTTCAAGTCACAGATGTTGAAGTTGAAAGAGTCGCATTCTCGGGAGGATGTGTTATTGCTCTTTTTGTCCTCGTATCGCTCTCAGCCCCGAGATGGTCGCTCGCCGGCTGAGTTGCTTCACGGTCGCCCTCATCCAACCTTGATGTCTTTGCTACATCTGCCGCATCAGGTTCCTGTGCAGCGGCAGACACCTGCTTTTTCCCCAGGCGATCTTGTCTACTATCGCAACTATCGAGGTTCACGGCGTTGGCTCGCAGGGCGCATTCTTCGCTGCCTCGGCCGCGCGATGTATCTGGTTTTGGGGGCCTCTGGTGAGCTGCGTCGGCATCTCAATCAGCTGCGCCTCTGTCGTCGCACGGAATCTGCCGCTCCCCGTCTGCTTTCAGCGACGGTGCCGTCCGGTTAGCGCCCTGGGGACCCATCTACTGGCTCGCCTCAGCCCCAGGTGTTACCGACGCTTCCTTCCATTTTGCCCCATGGCGACGCGCCGCCGCCGCCGCTGCCGCCGCTGCCGCCGCCTGTTCTCCCGCCGGCGACGCCCGCAGTGGACGCGTCGCTGCAACCGCCGGGCGCCTCCCTGGGTCACGCGCCGCCGATCGCTTCCCGTGACCAGTTGTCCTCCGACATGGAACTCTTGCCCGCTCCGGACCATATGTCGTCTTCGCCCGTCGGGTGCCCCGTCCCGATGGAGGTCGACCCTTTGGCCCCTCCTGTCTCTCTACGGGCGCATACACCGCATGTTGGCGTGCACCCTGGCACAGGTTTTCAGGCGTTTCCTAGCTCTCCTCGGACCGAATGGCAGGGTGCGAGTGGCATAGCCTCGCCTGTTGTTAGGCTCCCCACCTCGTCGCATACGTCAACATGGGGTCCTCCCCACGGCGGGCGGAAGCCTTATGCCACAACCGTCCGCCGGTTTGCGGGGGAGGAATGTGGTGTCACCGCCAGACACCACACTTGCTAGGTGGTAGCCTTTAAATCGGCCGCGGTCTGTTAGTATACGTCGGACCCGCGTGTCGCCACTATCAGTGATTGCAGACCGAGCGCCGCCACACGGCAGGTCTAGAGAGACTTCCTAGCACTCGCCCAGTTGTACAGCCGACTTTGCTAGCGATGGTTCACTGACAAACTACGCTCTCATTTGCCGAGACGATAGTTAGCATAGCCTTCAGCTACGTCATTGGCTACGACCTAGCAAGGCGCCAGTACCAGTTACTATTGATGCTGTAAAACATGTACTGTCAAGAGCAATGTTCACCAAATGGATTAAAGTTAAGTATTCCAGCAGCTACGTGCGTTATTGGCTATTATAATTACCTTGTCCTGTTCCAGACCTCACGCCAGCCTGCGTGAGCTTAAACGCGTGCTTTTCGGCTTCCTCCTAGTGGATTGGCTCTCTTGCCAGTCCACAACACCAGTCACTACTCTTGATGAACTGTGGTATCGTGTTGAAGCTGTATGGGCAGCTGTACCTGTACACGCCATCCAAGCTCTGTTTGACTCAATGCCCAGGCGTATCAAGGCCGTTATTGTAGCCAGAGTTGGTTGGTCTGGGTACTGGTTTCTCAGGATCTATGCACCCAAATTGCGTGAAAATGTAATCACATGTCAGTTCTAGTGAAATATATTTGTCCAATGAATACCCGTTTATCATCTGCATTTCTTCTTGGTGTAGCAATTTTAATGGGCAGTAGTGTATATTCTGATCATTTTGTAGGTGCTGTACGGCACCATTACAAAAATATTGTCAATATTAAGGTAGCAGTCATTGTCATAGTGAATGCTACGCGTGTAATGAACTGAAAACTACTTCTGAAACTTCTAGAACGTCTATGCTCATAAGCATTACAAATTTTCAGTCTAAACACAGCGGTGACTTATTGTGAGGCGAAAACAACAAGAAGCAAAGAAGCACATACAGTAACAATATAAAGCTGCCAATGAGTTTGATTGAGTCTAAAATTGTTTATTTACATGAAACGTAGTGAAAATGACATGCAAATATGAAGCCATGAATATAAATTATTAAGGTAAGTATCATCTGGCACCGGCTAAGAGGAAAACTAAAATCGACGCATTGTGCGTCGTCGAGGTTGTCAACAGCATTGGCTGGAGCTACAAGCCCGTCGTCTTTCCTGCATAGCAGCGATTTTTGTTTCTACCTATGTCTGCAGGTCACGTGGCAGTCGTATTTGAAGGTAAAATCTTTCGGGTTGTGGAAACTTGTTCGTCTCCAAACACTGTACTGAAACGCATCATGAGGCGTAACTGCTCAACTTCAGCCTAAAGCAAATGGTTGCAGGTGCTTCCACAGCTTCCACAATTATTAATTGGGACCAGGATATTTTGCATGTTGAAGTGGGACAGCGCTCAAACACCTTCATGTCCACGGTGCGCGAAACATTCTGATGTTATTTGTGTCGGGGGTGTTGCAGGTTATGCTTTCGACAAAAGTACAGTTCACCTGGTTGAGTAGTAATAGTGAGTAACTGGATACAGTTGAACAAATGGTGGGTTCCTGAAAATAGTCGTAAGTGACAGACGATGATCGACATATTGGGGACTCCTTGACACCCCACGTGAGCAACTGAAACGCGACACTATCAAGAGATGACCAACTATTATCGCCACACCTGCGATATAGTAAAATGAAAATGTGTGGCCAGGGCCTCCCGTCCGATAGATCGTTCGCCTGGTGCAAGTATTTTGAGTTGACGCCACTTCGGCGACTTGCGTGTCGATGGAGATGAGATGATGATGATGAGGACAACACAACACCCAGTCCCTGAGCGGAGAAAATCTCCGACCCCGCAGGGAGTCGAAAGGGGGCCACTTGGCATGACATTCCGTCGCGCTGACCACTCAACTACCGGGGCGGACAGCGTTATAGCGATTACAGCCTAACCAGCCCTTGAGGCTATCATATTTCAATAGAAAGCATTAAATATAGTTGATTTGTGAATTTATGTGTGTTCCGGGAGCGGACGACATGTATCAGACAGACATGATACCACGGTGTAAGGTTATTGCTCTTATATTTTGCGGCTCGTGATTGCTATAAGGTGAAGAGTTGATAATTTTCGCCAAGTTCGTGCTTTACGTTGCAAGAGACCCCATTGTCCCTAGTTTGAATGGCCTTTCGCGCTTGGGTGCCTACGCCAATGGCGTAGAGAAGTGTGCATATTTTTAGAGCAAGGCATTGCTACCAAAACTAACTTCGTAGCTTTCCCAAAACTGTTAAAATGAACGCAAGCTCGCTATGAAAAGTAGAGCCATTGTGCAATCAGACGTTTTCGGTGAAATGCGAGTAGTTGAATAGCCTCAAAAGCAAGCGCTCTGTCTCATTCAGACCCGGGTTCTTCTCCAGTCTAGACATGTTTCTGTGCGTGTTACAGTCATCCCAAGGTACAGGGTCCTACCGCTGGGCTCCCAAGTGGAGACAGTTCACTGACAGTGGAAAATCCCTAAGTTTCAATAAACACAAGCTCGCTATGAAAAGTAGAGCCATTGTGCAATCAGACGTTTTCGGTGAAATGCGAGTAGTTGAATAGCCTCAAAAGCAAGCGCTCTGTCTCATTCAGACCCGGGTTCTTCTCCAGTCTAGACATGTTTCTGTGCGTGTTACAGTCATCCCAAGGTACAGGGTCCTACCGCTGGGCTGCCAAGTGGAGACAGTTCACTGACAGTGGAAAATCCCTAAGTTTCAATAAACTATCTTGTTGAAACGCGGCGGATGTTTGAGGGGGCAAAATAATGAAATATGATTTTTTTTTGCATAGTTTTACTTTCGAGGGACAAAACACAGCCCGGAAGGTAATACGGCGTATTAGGTTTGGAGGGAACAACTTTGATATGATTACACATAAAAAATGTTTTTCATATAAAAGTTGGTATCTAAGTAACATTCTTGAGAACCGCATACTCGAATTTCATAATAATATGAAACTTTGTAAAATATCCCACAACCATTAATTAATTTTGAAAAATAAAGACCTTCTTTACAACATACAGAAGGTTTGAAGCTACATACATACATGTGTATTACAGCTCGTTTCTGATATACCATTTTTGGAGAATAAGCAATTTACAATGTACCGCCAGAGTGTTTTCAACATAAGTAATTAGAATATTAAACATTTTCTGTCAGACTAGACAGTAATTTTACTTATACATTTGCTTTGTGATTTACGTAGTTACGTTAATTTTTACATTACTTTCTTCTAGTTTTAGTTTTCTGTTTCACTTACGTATATTTTAGTAAGTGAAAATAGTTAGTAACTTATTATTATGATAAAAAATCATTACAATAATTATAACCTGTAAAGAAGTGCATAAAACGTAACGTTCTCTTCCATCACGTACATAAAATTAAGGAAATTTTTTCACGTAATATACACGACAGAAAACAAAATGTAAAACGAAATCCAGCAGGAATTCAAACTGTCGCGGGAGATCTTTAAATATCCTGATTTGTATCGGGTACAGTTCAGTGCATTGCTAAGCCTTGGTGAAGAGGATTGATTATGTGCTGGTGACTGCAGCTTGATTGTACTGTTTCTCAAGAGGAGACTGACATCAAAATCATTCAACAGACCTAGACCTGAAAATCTTCTCCCAAAATTCTTCCAACATCGAAAGCCGTATTCCATCTCGCGACTGTAGTTGCCCCATCGAGTCTTTGGGATCACCAGATGACCATGTTCCTTGTACTCATATACGATGCTCTATACGGCTCTTTCACATTGAAAACTCCGATAATCTAACAATAATACAGATATTTTCCCCCTCACTATGAAAGGAAACATCTTTCAAATATCTTTTGACCTGGTCAGGTGTTTGATGCTTTAGGCCTGGTGGGAGTAAGAAGTATTGTATTAGGTGCTTGTTTCCAAGCAAAACAAGCGGGAACGCGATTCCGTCTTTTCACACTTCCCAAGCACTAGGATATTTTCACAATAATTCCCTTTTTGTTCCATTCTCGAAAACCACACGGAAAGAATGAGCACCTATCTCTCTGTGTAAGTTCTGGTTTGCCTTATTTTATTATGATGATCGTTTCTTCCTATATAGGTCGACGTGAACTGTTATGTGAGAGATACCTCGAGCCACGTTACTGCAACACAATCTTTGGTATGAATGGGAGTCGTTTGCCACGAGTGCTGTTGAGACCGTTTTTCTCGCTAGAAGCAGTTTGCGAAGCACCATGGACAATGCAGGTTTGTGGTGCAACGGGCCGGCTGTTTGTTCTACCGCTTGTGCAGCTTCCAAGTTCGTCTGGCTGAGCATCTTCTGGACGTGAGGGATCTACAACAGAAACGGGAGTGGGCACATTATTCCTTTGACGACCAGGTCTGGAGGCGAGTGATGGGTCGTTGACATCCACACACTTTCTGGCGGATCCAAGTTTTGCACTGTTTGTCATCGCACAGCAGCTTTGTATAGTCGGTGAGCTACTTTTAGTTCGTTACTTCGGTCCCAAGACAACGCGGTATTTTGAAGATTGACATCGCTCTCCGATGTAAGCTTGATAATTGTGACTGATTCGCTTCCTGCGCATGCTTGTGCCTTGCTGCTTGTACATCGAATGGGGTACAACCTTCTGTTGTTGTTCTCTTTTCGTGCAACTGGCCAGGCAATTTGAGGAGCGTCTCGCCTGTATCAAAAGATTGTAGCTTTCATTTCGTAATTGTCATGGACTTGTTATTTCAGGTTTTTTAAATTGCTTTAATGTTGGGTGCATTATTGTTTAGAACGTTCAGAGTATTTTTTGTCTGGTACTTTGTGCACATTCATTAGTCATTTGGAGCCTGCAAACCTAAGCACCTTAGTGGGGCAAATTTTCTTACATGTATTTTGGTCGGTTTTACTTCCAAGCCAACATTGTTTTACACTCCTGGAAATGGAAAAAAGAACACATTGACACCGGTGTGTCAAACCCACCATACTTGCTCCGGACACTGCGAGAGGGCTGTACAAGCAATGATCACACGCACGGCACAGCGGACACACCAGGAACCGCGGTGTTGGCCGTCGAATGGCGCTAGCTGCGCAGCATTTGTACACCGCCGCCGTCAGTGTCAGCCAGTTTGCCGTGGCATACGGAGCTCCATCGCAGTCTTTAACACTGGTAGCATGCCGCGACAGCGTGGACGTGAATCGTATGTGCAGTTGACGGAATTTGAGCGAGGGCGTATAGTGGGCATGCGGGAGGCCGGGTGGACGTACCGCCGAATTGCTCAACACGTGGGGCTTGAGGTCTCCACAGTACATCGATGTTGTCGCCAGTGGTCGGCGGAAGGTGCACGTGCCCGTCGACCTGGGACCGGACCGCAGCGACGCACGGATGCACGCCAAGACCGTAGGATCCTACGCAGTGCCGTAGGGGACCGCACCGCCACTTCCCAGCAAATTAGGGACACTGTTGCTCCTGGGGTATCGGCGAGGACCATTCGCAACCGTCTCCATGAAGCTGGGCTACGGTCCCGCACACCGTTAGGCCGTCTTCCGCTCACGCCCCAACATCGTGCAGCCCGCCTCCAGTGGTGTCGCGACAGGCGTGAATGGAGGGACGAATGGAGACGTGTCGTCTTCAGCGATGAGAGTCGCTTCTGCCTTGGTGCCAATGATGGTCGTATGCGTGTTTGGCGCCGTGCAGGTGAGCGCCACAATCAGGACTGCATACGACCGAGGCACACAGGGCCAACACCCGGCATCATGGTGTGGGGAGCGATCTCCTACACTGGCCGTACACCACTGGTGATCGTCGAGGGGACACTGAATAGTGCACGGTACATCCAAACCGTCATCGAACCCATCGTTCTACCATTCCTAGACCGGCAAGGGAACTTGCTGTTCCAAAAGGACAATGCACGTCCGCATGTATCCCGTGCCACCTAACGTGCTCTAGAGGGTGTAAGTCAACTACCCTGGCCAGCAAGATCTCCGGATCTGTCCCCCATTGAGCATGTTTGGGACTGGATGAAGCGTCGTCTCACGCGGTCTGCACGTCCAGTACGAACGCTGGTCCAACTGAGGCGCCAGGTGGAAATGGCATGGCAAGCCGTTCCACAGGACTACATCCAGCATCTCTACGATCGTCTCCATGGGAGAATAGCAGCCTACATTGCTGCGAAAGGTGGATATACACTGTACTAGTGTCGACATTGTGCATGCTCTGTTGCCTGTGTCTATGTGCCTGTGGTTCTGTCGGTGTGATCATGTGATGTATCTGACCCCAGGAATGTGTCAATAAAGTTTCCCCTTCCTGGGACAATGAATTCACGGTGTTCTTATTTCAATTTCCAGGAGTGTACATAGGTGAGGTTCTTCAGTCAGACATTCACATCTTCTTTCCATCTATATTTTCTGTCCCATGTGACGGTTAAATTATTACCGTTTCTGTGTCATGGCATGATTTGAAGCTGAATGTCGGTTGGCTGCTGACCTTCCTCAGTATCAGATGTAAGTGCGGGGTGGTAGCCTTGGCCAGTTAGGTTATTATCTCTTAGCAACTTTTGACAACAGTTTTGTCTGCAATTCCAGCATGTAATGGGATGACTCATATTTTTACTTATGTTACTTAAAAATTACTTTTCTGTTTATGAGGCTATGTTGGTGCCTTGAGTTTATTCCCAATGGTTTCTTAGAAATGGAGTGTAGTGAGCAGTGTACCAGGCCTGCCCTAAGTAATTTGAGGGGCATCTGTCTGGACCACATTGCCCGATGTGTGGTGGTTTCGTATCAAGGAAGTTTAGTTGTTTTCGTTCCCTTTTAATGAACCCTTTTTATGTAAGCCTCAATTATTTGTTGTATGTTAGTCAAAAAAATTCAAGAAATCTTTGTGGACTACCTATTTGAGGACTTTTTCTCAAAACCTTCGAAGATATTTTTTAGTAACTTCAGTTGCTGAAATACTATCTTGCCCCTCTTTTTAAAATTTGCTGTAAGTAATTCAACAATAGTAACCAATGCCATACAAGATTTGTATTTTTTTTTTTTTGAGGGGGAATAACATTTGTTGTAAATGTAATTTTCAGACTTCATGTTTCCATGAATGACTTGGATAGCTGAGATCAAATACTTGAATTAACACTATAATCTTTTGTTATTTGGTCTCACTAAAGTGTATGATGAATCAGTGATCGATTATCAGTAACCGTTTTTAAGTAACTTTGTTTAAATTTACAGTTTTGTATTAGTATGTGAAGGTCCTACTGCTCTGATCAGTAAAAGTATATTGCTGGCAAGTCTGAATAAAAATCTTCATATGAATGAGGTTCAACCCTTATTTGGCCTCGTCCTCCCACTCTCAGGCAATTTTATGCCAATAGTGCGCACCTTTCTTGTAGCAGAACGTGGTTGTTCTTGAATTACATTGGGCATATACATTTATACTTTTATTCCATCTTGCTAGGCACAATATATTGTCTTTCGGCGTTGGGTTACAGGTACTTTGGTCTGTTATGGAGCTTCGAGTTATGGTGGGAGAGGGCTGCCTTCCAGGTGAGATACAAGAATAAAATCCGGGGATTGGCAGTTTTTGGGGACATCGCCGAACTACTGGCACTTCTTCGCACAGCTATGGGGCCTCTGGTGCAGGTGACAGCGGAGGAAATGGGTCACATAAGTATGGTCTTCGGGCACTGCGTCACTACCCTGTCACAGATAGAGCAGACCTTAAAGGGTCTTCAGTTTAGTTCTCCATCACGTGCTGAGCTGTATCAGATGCAGGCGCAAATTATGCACTGGTTGTGTAGAGTTAAAGACCTGGTTTCACAGTTCAAATCTAAGGCTGATCAACTACATAACACAGTGGTAAATTTGCAAATCAGTTTGAGTGCCTTAGAGTAGGAGAGAGATTAGGAGCTTAATGAGTTGCAAAATCTGGTGTTTACCGAAAGTGAAACCGTTTCTCTGGGGCCCAGAAGGGGCGATATAGAGAAGCTGCAGACCAGTATTGCTAAATTACCTTATGCATTATTGAATGAGCTGTGCAGAGTAGAATGCCCTGCTATCGGTACTCGAAAGAGGTTGGTTAAATTTTTATTGTTTGCTATTATCTTAGAAGAAGAGGTTAACGCTTTTAAAATGTCATGGGAGACCGGTTTTCAATTGACGTATCCTTTGTGTCAAGGGTCCGTGGCCAAAATGGTCATTGAGATTTAAGTGAGAAAGGGCTGTTTAAGAGAACTGTGCGACCACGTGCTAAGAGAGCACCTGTCTGCGAGAGTTAGGAGGGAGCTCGTTAACATTTTTTCCGTGTCTAACACGCTTACGGGAACCTAGTTGAGTATACTCGTGAAGTACGCACGACAGCCATGGCTTTTGACCTAGAGTTTTCTGCGTGAGGTTTTTGACACCATCTTGCAATGGATTAAACCAAAGGATTGTTCAGGGCATAGTTTTCTCTCTGCCCGTGGACTGGGTGTTTGTGTTGTCCTCTTCATATCATCATCATCATTCGTGATAGTGGCTAGACTGGACTGCGTAAAACATTGGATTGTGAAAATATTGGGACTTTCTAAGGGCGCTGATGATCGCGCAGTTGAGCGCCCCAGAAACCAAACATATTCATCATCAGGGTCTTGTTTGTCGAGAAGCCGACTACCTATGGTGACTTGCATAACCTGTGAAAAGGCGTTACCTAAATCTCACACAAAACCTTCCTTGACAACCTTTTCCGCTATTGAGACGAAGTTCTCCCATATTGTAATTATGTATGACAATTGTGTTATTCATTGTATTGAATAATAATCATGTGTTATTTATGGTTGTTCAAAACAGAGATACGGCAGAAAAATACATAATGACTTATTACAGGTTAAGTGAACGCTTTAGAGCCTATGAGACGTTAAGCCACAATATTCGGAATAGGCTACAGTCGAACAAGGAGACGGTGACCAACGGAGTTTGTGCAGCAGCTGTCAGCACTTCGATAGATCAATGACCGAGCAGATGGGCAATGCGTTCAAGCAGAACAACGACCAGCGCACTTGACACATCAGTGGTCAATGCTCCAGGAACTGTCATCAAACTGAACTCACATGCATGACGTATCTAGCGATGCGGTGGAGGACGACAGGGAAATGACCGACCATTCCAGCATAGCGGTAAAACAAGGGAACCCGGAACGTGTGTCGACATTGGTCATGTTTCTGCCCAGCGTGAGAAGCATAGATAAATGACTGAAGGATCAGTCGCCGCGCTAGAAACTTCGCGACATTGGCGAAAACAGCAAAGAAGTTCCTTCTACATACGGGCATGAGGTGGCCTTTCTAGGGGCGAGAGAAGGGAGGAAGAAAAGTCGCATGGATGGACGGACCGATGGTCAGTCACCGGACGTCATACTTCGCTGCAACGACTTAGCCATTACGCTGCTCGATAGAAGAAGATGTCGGTACCACGCCAATGGGTTAACGCAGATATCCCATCACAGATGTTACCAGAAAGAAGATCGTGTGGTACTTACCCAGGGGGCTGGTGAGAACGAAGGGACTCATCAGCCCCTCACCAAATGGGTCACCTGTAAACCTGGAGGTTGATGAGCTCCGCCAGAAGACGCCGAACGTGAGAGTCGTTGGTTCGATTCCAGGACGGAGCACTCTTCGCGACGCCGTAGCCGCTTGTTAATAACGCAACGAGCGAATTCACAAGGAAAAGCAGTGGGTCACACGAATACGCCGCCTGGCGCTCCGCTGCAACACGAGCCGTCCCCACATCAGCGGTCACTGGAATGTGCACACTACGACTCCGAGCCGCAACGCTGCCGCTGGGAATTGAGTGAGTTAAAACACAAAGAAGTACTTTGATCGTTTAAAGGGTCTTGTTTGTCAACAAATGACTGATAGTGGAACCGCCATTATTTCACTCACACCTCACCCACTGAGCCAAGGAAAGAACACATTCCACCGCCCATAAATGTCACTTTCCCTGCCATCCCTCATAAAATAATGACTTTTGCTCTCCGCTCTCACTGACGCCCAATATCTAGTGCCAATAAACCCCAGCCTGCTGCACTAGGTAAGGGCATTTTGCTCGCCCGTGCGAGGTCAACAGAAAAACACGTTTCGATAGCTAACACCATAGGCAGGGATGGCGTGGCGCCTTTTCCGTCTGTTCCAAGTAATAGAATAAAAGGGGTGACCCGTAATCCTCTTGCCTTTTTGTGTGCATATGTCCGTCATGAGCTACTCTGTGCGATACTAGGTTGTAAAATGGTTAATGGTCGAGCTCTTCCTTTGAAGCCGGCCAGAGTGGCCGAGCGGTTCTAGGCGATACAGTTTGGAACCGCGCGACCGCTACGGTCGCAGGTTCGAATCCTGCCTCAGGCATGGATGTGTGTGATGTCCTTAGGTTGGTTACGTTTTAGTAGTTCTAAGTTCTAGGGGACTGATGACCTCAGCAGTTAAGTCCCATAGTACTAAGAGCGTTTTGAAACATCTTCATTTGATAGGAACCCTTGTGCAATTTTCTTGGCCCATGGAGGTATTGGAGATGAAGATTTTAAGTACCGACCTACTCTAGGGGTGAGTGTGTGTGTGAATTCCTATGGGACCAAACTGCTGAGGTCATCGGTCCCTAGACTTGTACGCTACTTAAACTAACTTATGCTAAGAACAACACATACACATCCACGCCCGAGGCAGGCCTTGAACCTCCGGCGGGAGGGACCGCTCAATCCGTGACATGGTGCCGTAAACCACGCGCCCTCTCCCCACGCCATTAGGAGTGTGATTTTGTAAGTAAAACGGGATTAGTTTTGGATTATGTGTAGCGGCATCACCGTTTAGGATAGGGAAAGTTACTTTTGTGCTATATTCTGAGCACAAGTTACAGCCAGGTGCGGGCTGGGTTGCAGTAAGTTACGTTGACCAGCGGTTGCTAGTGGAATAGAGGCCACAGAGGCCATCGAACCGCTGGAAAGTGTAAACGCAGTGGTTCACATGTCGCAAGCTATAGGAAGAAGGTGCCCACTGGCGGAAACATGGAGTGGGGCTTACGTGACTCGGAGCGATGCGTTAGTGAAACAGAGCCATGAAGCTGAATAAATAGGTGTTGTTTTCTAACGAGTGTCATTCGAGTGTGGCAGCTCTCCTGGACGGTGGGACGTATCACACTACCGGCGACACACGGCAACAGATGGGGCGACAGCGTGACAGTCTACGGTGGGTCATTGGTTCGACCCTCTGAGGCCAATGCTATGTTTGCAGCCAGCCAAGGCGGGCCAGTCTTTGGGTCGCTACCGTGGACAGTCGTCTCGGCTCCCAACAGACGCCGGGGACCTAAAAACAAGGCGACGGCCGCAGGTTCGGACGCCGGAACGGGAGCGGTCATTACCACCACGTTCCCAGCTACACCAGCCCAGGAAGAAGCAGCAGCGCGGCCAGCCTATGGCTCCCGGCAGAGCAGTGCTGAGTCAACAGGGACGGTGGCCGCTGAGTCGGCTACTAGCGCAGCTATTCTGACTTAAGGTACGTTGTCCAAGACGCGACGCACACTAGCGACTGGGACGGGTCGCTACGTGACGTCAGAAGTTGCTTGCTGGCGCATGCGCAGTTCGAGTTTGGGATGCGACGCGCGACTGTTGCGGCAGCTGCCGCAGCACTGCACCAGTGAGCAGTGTTGCGACGGAAGTCGCACGACACAAAGATGTACGGCTGCCAGAAATATGTCGAGCCAGTCAAGGAAAACTGAAATGAGCCACTCACAGGATGTGATTCTCTGTGAGCTGGTCTCGCAACATCCTTGCCTTTACGATTTGAAGAACCCTAAATATAGAGACACTACGTTCAGAGACAGAATTTGGGAAGAAATTGGTGCACAGTTGAAACTGGCAGGTGAGTGAAATATAGAATATCTTCCCACTAATGCAAATTTTTCAGGCCTGTTATGAAAATCAGTATAATCCATGCAGATGTAGAATTAGAATGATGACAATTAACTTGAAGGTCAATTTTAGCATTACTCTTTTTTGTGACGATAAAAATTGAAAACAGCAAGTTCATTATAAAATGAACAATCTAAATTACAACGAGAAAGTTACATTTTACAATACCTTCACTTTGAAAGTAAACGGTATATTGGTGTCTTGATGATACCTTTCTAGTTGTGAAAAACCACCACCAGATTGTTGTATAGCTTTCTGTAATCAGTAGATTTTCGTTTTTGAGGAAGGCGTTTCTCAACAGATTGCGCAAACAGTATGCTGCAATAAGTAATTTGTCACATTCACTTCAATTCATTGGTAGAAGATGGTGCTCAAAAAACTTGTGCCAAAAATGCACTACTGTTTTACAAGGCCCTTCTGGTCTGACACAGTTCACAATTGAAATTCGTCTTTTGTAAATCCTGGAGTCATCTTTTGAGTGCAGCTTGGCAAGATTAAATGTTCATGTCATCCATAACGATGTATGCTGTCAGAATATAAGAATATGGAAGTTCATTTGGATGGGAATAAAGATTCAGTCGGCTATGAAAGTTGGCTTAGCTTGTTCCAAAAGTTTCTGCATGGGAGAAACTGACAGGTATGATTTGGGGAAATTTTGTGAACAAGCACGGATATTATTTCTTCCACATTTCTGCCAATGAATACTGTAGACGTTCAGAATGAAAATTCTAGAAATTTTTAAGGTGTAAACCTATCTTGTTGTCAAGAACTTGAAACAATGCAATGACGCAAGCGTGCGCTTATTGTTTATAAACTTATCTTTCATTGGAATTTTAGGTGAAATGTGCAAAAACAGATGGAGGAATATTCGGCACTCGTATCAGAGAAATAAACGAGAAAGAAAGCTTGGAACAGGTTCAGATGCCTCAGCAAAACCACGAAAATGGGTTCTGCTTGATCACTTGGGTTTAACAAACCTACATTTCGTGGCATTTTAAATGAAGTTGTCAAGAGCATATAGAGAAATATTAGTAATCCATACCGGAGAAATATGACATAAAATGGTTTCATTAGGTCCAAATGTGTCAGCGAAACAAAACAAATGCATTCTCTATCGTGTGATGACCACACGATTCTCGTTGCGCGTCGACAGAACTGGCGGCTAGTCGCGACGCTCCCGGAGATATATGAGCCCAAATCTCGGAAACGGAGATCGATATCATTCTGATCTCAACTTTAAAAATAATTTCGATATGTTAGCTTCTTTTCATCGGCAACGATGTATGACCTAACGTGAACCATACGTAAAGTAGCCAGCGACCACATTTTTCACTGTACACAATTCAAATTTTATGCAGTAGGTTACTTGTAAATTAAGTATCGGAATAACTGTGACGAATATCGGAAAAATAGACACCTCATTATCAAGCTGTGATGTGAAACTGTAAGATACGCAAACATCAATTTTTTGTGCCTTTTACTTTCCTCACAATTGATAGAGAAGTAATATACAGCGAAAAAAACACGCAAAACCGGAAGAGATACTTTTCAATTTTTTAAAGTAAAAGGAGAACCTGTATCTAAAAACTAACTCTGGGAGCCTATGTAACTTTGTTGCATTAACATACAGTATTTTTTACAGCAAGAAAATCGGAATTCTAATTTTTCTATGTATTTGAATCCACCGCCGCCGACCGGAGCTTGGGAAACAGCGACGACTCCAGTCGTGTTGCGGCCGTGCCGCCGTCTGCCAGGGTGGGAAAAGAGGAGGGGGCAGCGTCGCAGTCGCAGCCAACTGTCGCGTCTTGCACAACGTAACTTTAATTGGAACTCTGCAGCTGGCGTACAAGGCCGGCTTGACACAGTGCATGGCACAGGCCGCTGGGGTGCTAACTCAGCAATTCGGGGCCTGTGATGCGGACCGAGGTCAACGAAGCTCTGCAATGGAAAAAGTAAATCATTTGAAAAGCTCAGACGAGTTTTAATATGGCACCTCCTGGCACCCATCCACAACATGTGGTGTCATTACGCCACATTCGGCGTCTGGTACCACTACAATGACCTTGGGAAATTCTGTTCTGGGTTTCGGCGTGACGTGAAATTGCTCTTGTGCTGCCATTTTAGGGGGTCACGTCTCTGTAATGCTGGCGTTCGTGCGGCGGAGTTCGATGCTGCACTCGCCTCCTCAGCAGACTGGGGCTCCCCTTCAGATATCGCGGCTTTTCCCCGAAGTGTTGACGCATAGATTAGCTGCGACTAATCGTAATGAATTCCAGATTTTAATATCTGACTATCTTCCAGTTAGGCAATAACCGTACCACCTACCTCCATCTGACATGAAGGTATTGCGTGAGTTGGTAGATAGAATGGTCGCTGAGAGAGTTATAAGGCCTTCCACATCAGTGTACTCATCGCTGACATTTGTGGTGCCTAAGAACAACTGGGGCGGTCGAAGTATGGGAGGGCGGTTGTGGCAGGGTGTTTCAGACCCGTTATGGGCTATCATGTCCTTAATCAGAATCTTGGAGTCTGTCCTTCTTTCTCATTCACTTGGGTCTTTTCATGGTTTCCCGTCGCCCACAATTTTTCCGATTTCTACCTTAACCAGGCGTTTTACCAGATATTCCTTACCGAAGAGTCCAAGGCGGCCACTGACTTTCGCACTGATTGAAACTTGTATGAATTAAATCGGATGCCTTTCGGCCTTTCTAATGGGGTGGCAGTTCTTTCTAAGTTACTTGATTCCATGCTCGGAGAGTTGTCATTTAGAATGCCACCTTCTCCGAGAATTTAGAACATTTGTGACATTCTGGACCGTCTTAGGCAAGCGAGCGTAACCGTGAAACACTCTAAAATTACCTCCTTTCTGAGGCATTAAATCTCGGCCGAGATCTTCAGGATTGATTGGTGTAGGACCCGTATTTGCAGTTTCTACTCTTTTTCTTCCGATAATTCTCTCCGTTGTGTGCTGAGCTAGCCGCTCCGTTATAACTGTTTGTTGTGAAAGATGCGCGAACTATTTGTCTGAACCGACAGCCAACAGGCTGCGTTTGATTCGCTTAAGATCACTTTGAGTAACACCCTTGATCTTTCTCTTCCTGACGCCAATAAACCTTCCTTCGTCGTCCAGACAGGCGCCTCTAACTCAGGTGTTGGCCTCTTGCTGCTTCAGGAGCACGGTGACGAGCGGAGGCCCTTAGCCTATGTCTGTAGATGCCTGTCTCCAGCTGGGAAGAAATACTCTACTTACGAGTTGGACGCGCTGGCTGTCCTCTTCGCGGTAGAGAAATTTACACTCCTGGAAATGGAAAAAAGAACACATTGACACCGGTGTGTCAGACCCACCATACTTGCTCCGGACACTGCGAGAGGGCTGTACAAGCAATGATCACACGCACGGCACAGTGGACACACCAGGAACCGCGGTGTTGGCCGTCGAATGGCGCTAGCTGCGCAGCATTTGTGCACCGCCGCCGTCAGTGTCAGCCAGTTTGCCGTGGCATACGGAGCTCCATCGCAGTCTTTAACACTGGTAGCATACCGCGACAGCGTGGACGTGAACCGTATGTGCAGTTGACGGACTTTGAGCGAGGGCGTATAGTGGGCATGCGGGAGGCCGGGTGGACGTACCGCCGAATTGCTCAACACGTGGGGCGCGAGGTCTCCACAGTACATCGATGTTGTCGCCAGTGGTCGGCGGAAGGTGCACGTGCCCGTAGACCTGGGACCGGACCGCAGCGACGCACGGATGCACGCCAAGACCGTAGGATCCTACGCAGTGCCGTAGGGGACCGCACCGCCACTTCCCAGCAAATTAGGGACACTGTTGCTCCTGGGGTATCGGCGAGGACCATTCGCAACCGTCTCCATGAAGCTGGGCTACGGTCCCGCACACCGTTAGGCCGTCTTCCGCTCACGCCCCAACATCGTGCAGCCCGCCTCCAGTGGTGTCGTGACAGGCGTGAATGGAGGGACGAATGGAGACGTGTCGTCTTCAGCGATGAGAGTCGCTTCTGCCTTGGTGCCAATGATGGTCGTATGCGTGTTTGGCGCCGTGCAGGTGGGCGCCACAATCAGGACTGCATACGACCGAGGCACACAGGGCCAACACCCGGCATCATGGTGTGGGGAGCGATCTCCTACACTGGCCGTACACCACTGGTGATCGTCGAGGGGACACTGAATAGTGCACGGTACATCCAAACCGTCATCGAACCCATCGTTCTACCATTCCTATACCGGCAAGGGAACTTGCTGTTCCAACAGGACAATGCACGTCCGCATGTATCCCGTGCCACCCAACGTGCTCTAGAAGGTGTAAGTCAACTACCCTGGCCAGCAGGATCTCCGGACCTGTCCCCCATTGAGCATGTTTGGGACTGGATGAAGCGTCGTCTCACGCGGTCTGCACGTCCAGCACGAACGCTGGTCCAACTGAGGCGCCAGGTGGAAATGGCATGGCAAGCCGTTCCACAGGACTACATCCAGCATCTCTACAATCGTCTCCATGGGAGAATAGCAGCCTGCATTGCTGCGAAAGGTGGATATACACTGTACTAGTGCCGACATTGTGCATGCTCTGTTGCCTGTGTCTATGTGCCTGTGGTTCTGTCAGTGTGATCATGTGATGTATCTGACCCCAGGAATGTGTCAATAAAGTTTCCCCTTCCTGGGACAATGAATTCACGGTGTTCTTATTTCAATTTCCAGGAGTGTATATACCACGTGGAACACCGGTAATTCACACTGGAGACGGACAACCAGCCCCTTGGTTGACTACTGGCTGGTCGACATAAAACTGGTCGTATTGCAAGATGGGCTGTCTGAATTTCAGCCTTCCTCTTCAACATTAGGTGGCGCGATAACGATGTAGCCGGATACATTGAATAGAACGACCAAAGAGGACGAGGAGGGTTCGTCTCCCACTATACCTACGTAGTAGAAGATCTTGTTAATTCAGTGCTTATCGCCGGCCGCTGTGGCCAAGCGGTTCTAGGCACTTCTGTCCGGAACCCCGCTGCTGCTCCGGTCGCAGGTTCGAATCCTGCCTCGGGAACGGATGTATGTGATGCCCTTGGGCTAGTTAGGTTAAGTAGTTCTAAGTCTAGTAGACTGATGACCTTAGATGTTAAGACCCGTAGTGCTTAGAGCCATTTGAACCATTTTCAGTGCTTATCGAGGTTCCGGCATTATCTCTGACCTTGCGCAACAACAAGAACAGCACCCCAAGTTGGGCTCCATTAAGGACTTTCTCTTTTGCTGCGGGCGCCGCGTTAAAGAGCTTAAAACTTGTCTTCCTATTGCGGTTGCTTAGGCTGTTTTCAAATATTATCATAGTTCTGTTGAGCAAGGGGCGAGGGGGGTCATCCGAGGTATATAAAACCACCCACAAGATCCGTGAGTGTCGGAACTGACCCTCCCTGTATCGCTATGTTAGAAAAATGGTTAATTACTATCGGCAATGCAAGATGGCTACGGTGAATTCCGATGAACTTAGGGGGTTGCATCAATCCAGTCGGGCAGACGTTCCCCTGGGGCGTCTTTTTATTGATAACGTGGGTCCTGTTCCACGGAGCTAAGATCGGCAGCGGTATATGCTTGTGGTCGTTGACGGTTTTACTCAGTTCACCTGGATGCTCCCAGTTTTAGTACTACTGCCAGATAAAGTATTAGGCATTTGAATATGATTCGGTCCTTCGAAGATTATAGTCAGCGATAATGGCACTTGTTTCTCTTCGAGGGCGTTTCCGAACTTGTATTTCCAATCTTTCATTATAATGGCTGATCCTAGCGTATCACACCGGCAAATATAGGGTGCACAGCGCCACCCCTACTTCTCTCATGTTTACCTATCTCTTTAATTCCCCTTTATCAAATATCTGATCCACAAAAGATTTGTTGTCCGATGATATTAGTCCTGAATTAATCAAGGATAATTGGCGTAGAGCTAGGCCAAATTCTCAGAGCACCGAAAAAAGTAAGCGGCGTGGTACACCACGGCCGATGACCGGCGAACATTGAAGTCGGAGATTTAGTCCACTGAGAAATTTTAGGGATAGGGACTCTGCGAGTAAGGCGTCCCAAAACTGTCCTGTGTGAGCCTGCCCCCCCCCCCCCCACCCCCCCTCCACCCGCCGTCGGGGTTCTTGTTTATTTCATTTTGATGATCATTTTTTCCTATATAGGTCGGCATTAACAAAATATTTTTATATTCGGAGGAGAAAGCTGTTGGCTGAAATTCCGTGAGAAACGAGAAACCACTATGTTTTAACGGTGTCGATCCCAAAGCCTGTATCATGTCCATGACACTCTTTCCCATATCTCCCGATGATATAAAACGTGCTGCTATTCTTTGAACTTTCTCGATGTAATCCGTTAATCGTAACTGGTACGGATCGCGCACCACACTGCAGTACTCCAGAAGAGAATGGACAAGCGTAGTGTAGGCAGTCCTATTAGTAAGAACTGTTGCATGTTCTATGTGTTCTGTCAATAAAACTCCGTCTTTCGTTCGCCTTCCCCACAACACTTTCTATGTGTTCTATACAAATTAAGTTGTTCCTAACTATATTTTCTAGATATGTAGCTAACTTTATCGCCTTTAGATTTGATTAATTTATTATGTAAATTAAGTTTAACGAATCCCTTTTAGCAATCATATGGATGGCCTCACGCTTTGTCATTACCTAGGGTCAACTGCCAATTTTCGCACAATACATTTATCTTTCCTAAATCGTTTTGCAATTTGTTTTGATCTTCTGATGACTTTACTAGAAAGATAAATGACAGCACCATCTCGAAACAACCTAAACCGGCTGCTAAGACTGTCTTCTAAATAGTTTGTATAGGTAAGGAACAGCAGAGCGCCTATAACACTACACTGGGGAAAGCCAGATGTCACTTCATTTTTACTCGATGATTTTCCATCGTTTACAACGAACTGTGACGCTTCTGGCAGGAAATCAAGAATCCAGTTACTTAAATGAGATGATATTCCAAAAGCATGTAATTTCATTACACTACAAGCTGCTTACAAGGTACGGTGTCAGAAGCTTTCTAGAAATCTATAAGTATGTAATCAATCTGAAAGCGCTTGTTGGTAGCTCGCAACACTTCCTGTGGGTAAAGGGCTAGTTCTGTTTCACAAGAACGATGTTTCCTAAATCCGTGTTCATTGCGTGTCAACAGACCGTTCTCTTCGAGATAATTCATAATTTTCGAACACACTGTATGTTCTAAAATCGTTCTCCATATCGGCGTTAGTCATATGTGCCTGTAATTTAGTGGATTACTCCTAATACCTTTCTTGAATATTGGTGTGACCTACCCTACTTTCCATTCCTTGGGTTCATATCTTTCGTCGAAGGAGCTGTTGCAAACGATTGTTAAATATGAAGCTATTGCTTCAGCATATTCTGAAATAAACCCAATTGCTGTACAGCATGGACTGGAAGACTTCCTTTTATTGATTTAAGTTACTTCACTACTCCTATGGTATCTGCCTCTACGTTACTCATGTTGGCAGCTCTTCTTGATTAGAAATCTGGAATGTTTACTTCGTCTTCTTTGGTGAAGGAATTTCGAAAAGCTCCTTTAGTAACTCTGCTTTAGCAGCACTGTCATCGACAGTAATACAGTATTTACATTGCTGTCGCTCAAAGAAGGCATTGATTGTCTCGCCACTAGCATACTTGACGTATGACCAGAACCTCTTTCGATTTTCTGCCGGGTTTCGAGACAAAGTTTCGTTGTGGAAACTATTATAAGAGTCTCGCAATGATGACAGTGTTAAATTTTGAGTTTCTGTAAAAGATGGCCAATTTGGAGATTTCGCTTTCATTTACATTTGGCTCGTTCTTTTCGTTGTCTCTAGAACAGTGTTCTGACTTGTTTCGCGTCCCATGGGGGATCAGCTCTGTTGTTTGTCAGTTTATTTGGCACAAATCTCTCAATTTCTGTCTTTTAATGCAAGCCACATCTGGTTTGCAGTTAAACTGCTAAATTGGAAGGATTGGAGATTGTCCTTCAGGAAGGCACTAAGCGAATATTTACTAGCGTTTTTAACTAGATATTATTTTTGTTTGTTCTTGGAGAATTTTGGAGCTATGATATTCAGTCTCTGTGCGACAACCCTGTGGTCACTTAATACCTATATCCGTTTCAACTGTCGTTATAAACTCAGGATAATTTGTTGCAAGGAAGTCAAGTGTATTTTCACAACCGTTTACTATTCGAGTGGGCTCATGAACTAATTGCTCGAAATAATTTTCAGAGAAACCGTTTAGATTAATTTCGGCTGATTTTTTATGAGTGACTGCGGATTTCAACATATATTTTCGCCAACATATTGTGGATAAATTGAAGTCATCACTAAGTATAATTGTATGAATGGGGCACGTGTCTGAAACTAGACTCAAGTTTTTTTTTTTAATTTATTTTTAACGTTTCAGCTATTGTACAGGGTGACACAGATAAACGGGGACATTTCCACAATCCAATAAAACTAGAAGTGATGAAGGAAATAAATTGCATTCGCAGTAATTGAAACCTTACAACTTTGCCATTTACGAAACATTGATGGCATTTATCATTTTTTACCAATTACTTCTTTAAGGTGACGTCCTCCTGCACGAATACATTCGTGAAATCTGCTGTTGAGATTCCTCACTGACCGCCGCAACGTCTCAGCTGGGATACTTTGAATTGCATCCCGAATTCTCTGTTTTAACTCATCCAGGATTCTTGGTCGAGTCGTGCAGACTTTGCTCGTGAAGCAGCCCCACAAGAAAAAAATCACAAACGGATAAATCCGGTGATCTAGGGGGCCATGGAACGTTACCGAATAGTGAGATCACACGGTTTCCTAACAATTCTCGAACATTTGCCATTGACTGCCGTGCAGTGTGTGATGTCACTACGTCCTGTTGAAACCAGGCTTCTAGGCTTCTTGAACGTTTGGAAAGTTGTTCAATGCAGGTGTAACGAAAGTTCGTAACATCTGAACGTAACGATCGGTATTGACAGTTATTACGTTTCTCTGTTCATTTGCGAAAAAATATGGTCCGGTAATCCCATTTGATGAAACACCACACCATACTGCCACTTTACTAGCCTGTAAAGGGGTCTCATGAACGTCATTAGGATTTGTGTTTGCCCATTAACAGTAGTTCTCTTTACTCACATAACCTGTAACATGAAAATGTGCCTCATCAGACATCTACAACTTCTTTTTAAATTCATTGCCATTATTTATTTTTGTTATTACTTATTAACAGAATCTTAATCTTAAACGGTAATCGTTGTCTTTCAGTTGTTGCACCATCTGTAGTTTGTACGGATGACATTTTAAATCAAAATGAAGAATTCTGCGAACACTCTCCCGGGACATTCCAGCCACTGTTGCTTGGCCACGAATTGAACGCCGTGGGTTCCGTAAGACAGAAATGGGTGAAATGGTTCAAATGGCTCTGAGCACTATGGGACTTAACATCTGAGGTCATCAGTCCCCTAGAAATTAGAACTACTTAAACCTAACTAACTTAAGGATCACACACATCCATGTCCGGGGCAGGATTCGAACCTGCGATCGGAGCGGTTCCAGACAGAAGCGCATAGAACCGCTCGGTCACTGCGGCCGACTCCGAAAGACAGACTCGGGTACAACATCAATGTTCGCTGGAGAACGCAATCTTCTTGGTTGTCCTGTTTGTTTCTTCTTGAGGGCAGATTAAGTGTCTTCAAAGTTATTAACCCAACATTTTATCGCGTGTTTCGACAGAACAACATCGTGACTTCCTAAATTATAAAAACGTCGACAGTTCCTCTGCGCCGCTACCAAACTATCATTGTTTTTATAAAACATTTTTATGGCTAATGCACGCTCTTGTCCGTTCCACCGATCCATATTTACTGAAATGGTGAACTGTTTACTCGCTAACTGACACGAACCCGCAGTGCTGCCACGTGCCCATGGCTGCCACTACTCATTTCAAACTTTCCCATTATTCTGTGTCACCCTGTATCATCTGAGATGGGAGGTCGATAAAATGATGTAATTATTATTTTATTCCGTTTGCCAGAATGACCTCTACCCAAACTAACTCACATGAGTTATCTACTTCAATTTCGCTACAAGATAAACCAACAGCAACAAACACGCCACCGCCAACTATATTTATTGTATACTTTTTGAACACTGTTAGGTACTTCACAAAATTTTGACTGAATTGATCTCTGGCTTTAGTTAACTTTCAGTGCCTACAGCAGTTGAGTACCTAAGCTTTCTGTTAATGCTTGGAGCTTTCCTGATACAAATACGTCAGTTTACAATGGTTACCCCAGTGCTTCCTGGATCTACGTTCTTTCTTTGTTAAATCTGCACCTTTTAACACTGAAGCACATTTATGTTTCCCTGAGACCCTCTATCCTAACAAACCACCCGTTCAACGTCACACAGTTCCCGCTATCTGTGTAGACGCCTCCCGTGTGTATTGGACTCCTGAAGTATTTAGCAGATCCTCAAACCCAACCAACCTACGGCGGAAGTCGAGGAATCTGCAGAGTAGATGGTCGCAGGAACGTCTGAGCCCAAGATTCAGACCTCCACTAGGCTCCGTACCAGAGATCTGCAATCGTTCCTGTCTACTATGGTGCAAACTGTGGGCTCTGCTCTCATCTCGCAAGCGAGACTGGCAGCCTTCACAACTTCTGACAGCCGCTCAAACCTAGAGAGAATCTCTTCTGATCTAAAATGACAAAACATCATTGGTACTGACGTGAGCCACTGGCTGTAGTTGGCCACATACTGCGCTCTTCATGGCCTATAGAAGGACCTGTTGCACATCTGGAATGACTGTACCTCGTATGCACACGGAGTGCACATTGGCGTTCTTCCCCTCCTTGGGATCAAAAAAATGGTTCAAATGGCTCTGAGCACTATGGGACTCAACTGCTGAGGTCATTAGTCCCCTATAACTTAGAAATAGTTAAACCTAACTAACCTAAGGATATCACAAACATCCATGCCCGAGGCAGGATTCGAACCTGCGACCGTAGCGGTCCTGCGGTTCCATGCTGCAGCGCCTTTAACCGCACGGCCACTTCGGCCGGCTCCTTGGGATCCATGTCCCCAAGGAGCCCTACAACACATCTAACACTGAAGCTCCCAACTACCAATAATCCCACCCTCTGAGATCACCTGGATGTTACAGGCTGAGAGGTTTCCTCTGAATCAAGGCAAGAGACTGCATCTGGCTGAGGGACAGTGTCGGCCACAGACAGCTTCTGGAACCTGACTGTCAGACCAACAACGTTCGGCCCCTGGGAAGTCTTTCCCAGCCTGCCATGCCATGAGGTAACCTCCCACTTAACCACGGCTGAGGGTACAATATCCTGGACTGCCCACTGGTGTGGACCAATGGGCGGACGCTTGGGTCATGCTGGACGTCCTTTGGATCCCCAAAGATGGCCCACAACAGTAACGCCCATCCCCTGCAGCCTCAGGCTATGTAACCGAAGCCAGCACAGCCTGAAGCTGAGAGCAAATGTGACAAACTCGTCCCACATACATACACAGCAATCACAGTCCGCATCCACATTAAAAACTGCAGAAAACTACACTACACAGTCAAACAAAGAACTATCGGCACGCTCTATGGATATCTGTCTGTGAAACTGTGCTAATAAATGAGATTAGCACGCAGAAACTCAAAAACCTAAACTACCAAAGCACACAAGAGGGACTAAGTAATTCGCTCTTGTTTAGGAACTTGTAATATGTTACAAAATCAGTTAACTTTCTGACAACACACGAAAAAATGGGTACTGCATCTAGTTAATATTAAATTAACACGCAGGAATTCAAAAAATAAACTGCCAAACCACATAGATAAAACTATATAACTCTCTGTCGTTAGGAACTCGTAAAATGTCAAAAATCGGTTACTTTCTGTACCTGCTTGTGTTTTGCTGCTGTGTGACTTGTGTGCTTCTAGTTATCTTTCAATTTGTATCCAACCAAAGGTCTTAGAAGTTTTATTTATTAGCCTTCAAGTCTCTGTAAATGTTTCTTCATTATATTCTGTACTTTAGCTTCATACAGTAGCAGTCACAGTATTACAAAATTTAACTACTGTGTCTTTCGTAGTTTTATTCAGGAGCATTCACCTAATTGTACACAAAATATGTAAGTACCTTCTAAGTTCCTTTTCAGGGTCATTATCATAAGCATAAGAGACATCGCAGTACAAGTAGTTGAAAATACGTACTTGTTCCAATACGTTATTCTCTATTATGATTTTAGTTACAATATTTTCTTTTTTAAAAAGGCTATAACTTTTGTTTTCTTTGTGGGTATGGTTAAATTATATTTTTTCCATTACACTGGATGTAAGGACCATGCATATTATTGAAGTTTAGCATTCATATTTGCGAGTATAACCTGGTCATGAGTATACAGGAGTGAGTTAAAAATTGTGCACCTCATTTGTTATTAGTGTGGGTGATAAAGGACACCCTTGTCTAGCCCCTTGTAGGATTCGTCTCGCTTCTGTACCTGTGGGTGAGCCGACACGCATCTTGAGACTGTAATCAGCATAAAAACTCTAAATTGACGTTATTACATGCTGAAGTGTGCCATACCCTTAAAATTTGCCGTAACAGAGAACCCACCACCCAGCAGATGGCCTTTTATGATCCAAAAAAGCTATATATGTCGGAACATTAAGGGAGAAGGAGGACAATAGTGTTTAACGTCCCGTCGACAACGAGGTCATTAGAGACGGAACGCAAGCTCGGGTGAGGGAAGGATGGGGAAGGAAATCGGCCGTGCCCTTTCAAAGGAACCATCCCGGCATTTGCCTGAAGCGATTTAGGGAAATCACGGAAAACCTAAATCAGGATGGCCGGAGACGGGATTGAACCGTCGTCCTCCCGAATGCGAGTCCAGTGTGCTAACCACTGTGCCACCTCGCTCGGTCGGAACATTAAATTCTACGTTTTTCTATGAGGGGAGATAAAAAAGTTTCCATTCGAAGGTCGTACAGTCCAGAATCCGTATGCCAATCAGGCAAAATCTCCATGAGCATTCAGGAAATCAACCCATCGACGCACCAGGTTTAAGACACCCTTACTGTAGAACACCGTGTCCTGCTGGGAGAGTAAAT
Organism: Schistocerca cancellata; assembly: GCF_023864275.1. Classification (NCBI taxonomy): domain Eukaryota; kingdom Metazoa; phylum Arthropoda; class Insecta; order Orthoptera; family Acrididae; genus Schistocerca; species Schistocerca cancellata. The sequence goes on along the minus strand of NC_064626.1, from coordinate 1,099,684,166 downwards.
TTACGTCCGACAGGAATAGTCGGTCCTTAATGGCCTTTCTAAGGGCCCAAAGTCGACATAATTGCATAGGGAAGGATAGGGCCCGTAGGGTGTATGCTAGACTGTCTCTTACTTGTCCATAATGGATAAGGCTGCTCTTCCGGATCGACAGATATCTTTAGGAACTGCGACAAGCACGAAATTTGGCGCACTATTCCACAACGGTAGTTTTCGACAAGCATGCTGCCCTATGCACATTCTTCATTCTCTGATGAATGTCTACCGATGTCTGCCCTTAGGCATCCAAGAAAAGAATAACACTACGTTCGTTCTATTTGGACGCTTTTGGTAATAATGTTGGCATAGTTCACGTCTTCGCCTTTACTGTAGCCGCCCCAGAAGGGAACGAAAGCCACACTATTCACTTGCCTGCACGTCGGTGCTTATATACCCGCATAGGAGTCGGGCTACGTTGCGTATACGCTGCAGCAACGCCCTCAAACTGAAACCTTTCGATCACGCATTATATTATCTGACTTTTAGAGAAAACGCCATCTATATCTAATCTACCAAGCTTAGCATCAAAAGCCGAGGAAGACAGAAGAGAAGGCACACGTCAGTTTTATCGTTCTCTGTAGCCTGTGGTGGATCAGCTACATAATTATAAGCATATAATAATCGCTGGGAATTTTAATGGAATGATAGAAAGTACATCATCAGAAGGGATAGTTGGGATTAACAGAGAAGATTACAAGAATTGGAATGATGAATTCCGCAACATTTAACAATCTGGTGAAAATAAATCGCTTTTACCGACACAAAACTATCCATAAACTCCCTTTGTGCGCACATCAAAAATTGTTACATCCTCATAAATTACAGAGCCACAACTTCAGTACATGTTATAAGAGTACAAGGAGAATACAATATGTGGCTGGACCACTTGCATTTGGTATCTAAATTAAAAATTCCACAGTGTAGTTCTGACTATAAAGCTTATAAACCCGGTGATAAAGTTAGGCCGTGAACGGCTCGTGTTCATGCCGTTTATTGTTTGTCATCTTCTATTACGGTACCGCCGCCTCGTTTTCTTATTCTATTTACTGGCGTCTCTACCTTCCTGCCTCACTTGCCCGTGAGCGACAGTAGCAGAGCGTATCAGTAAGTGCACTGTCGTACCACCTCTGGAGAGACCGATAGCATTTCCGGGTTGTTGTGTGTCTGGCAGTCAGTTCGGAACGGACCAGCACTGCAGTCAGGATGCAGCAGCAGTGAAGTCGGGAACGGAGTGCCGGTGACGCGCCGGCAGCCAGTGCTCGCCGACCGCTGGTGACACACGTGAACCGTCCGAAGGAGAGAGATTGGAGCTGGACGACCATTGGTTGGGCGTTCGGTTGGTCGTCTCATCGGCCGACGTATATTTCGTCCTTTCTCCGTTTCCGGGCCTGGGCAGTTGGTCGGTTGGCGTGAAGCAGCGTGGAAATCTCCGCGGCGCGTAGTTGGATGGGCCCGCTGGCGGCCTCTACGCGGTGTCAGAGTGTGTGCTGCTGTTCCCATTGCTACGAGGTTCGTGGCTCACCGATCCTGAACATGAAAGTTGAGTTTTGACTTAATCTACCAGCGAGTCACTACTGTTCACATTGTGTCGTTTGGAGTTCGTTATCGGCTGTTGGGATACACGCGCGAACAACAACGTGCGTTTCCAAGCTGGTAAATTTTAGCCACCCTCTGGTGGAGTTCAGGTTATCTTGTCAGTGGCTCCGTTGACTGTCTGTCGGTTGGGTTGTCGTCGGATCGACAATAGTTGAGCCGACTGCCTGTCTCACCTAAGCGAGCGTCAGTGTTTGAATTCCAGGCTGACCCTCGGAACTTCTCAGCGCCCTCTTCTTGTTTGTTCTTGTTGTTTGTACTTGCATGGGTTCTAGCCGATTTTTAGATTAAGGTTTTGCCTCTAATGCGTCAGATGGTTTGGGCCTTCAGCCTATTTAACAAGTGTTTTATGTAAAGCATTTTTAAAATTAATGATATTGAGTCTTAAGGGTTGGGACTTCAGCCGATTTTGAATTTAAGTTCTTTGCTCTTAATGTATCTGATTCTTTGGCCCTTCAGCCTTATTAAGAAACGGTTTTAAGATAAGGCTTTGCCTTTTAAACTTCTTATTTTGGTTTAGCTTTAAATTATTGGCTTTCAGCCGTTTTTAAATTAAAGCGGTCTTGCCCTTAAGGCATGGGATTGTACGGCGCATTCAGCCGCTAATTAAGTTCCAAAACTAAAGCTGTGTTGTTTTTTTTTAAAAAATTCTTGGCTCTTATAATGTTTGATCAAATAAAAGGTTGTATGTTCGAGTGCAACTGACAGCCACTTATTTCGATCCCTTTCCACAACTTGAACTACCTATCCTGTCCTGCGTGTTTAGCAAGGCGTCTCAAAAGTCTTCCAAATACCAGGTGGTTATAATTGAGCTTTCCCTATTTAACACGTTATAACACAGAAACTAATTACCATACGAGCACCAAAATTTGGTAGCATTAATGTCCAAACTAGGGGTGCGTGATTTCCATGCGCCACAGCGCCACCGTCCAGTTCCAACTATGGCCACCAGGTGCCGTGATCTGTCATCGTGATTCAAGGTCTCATACACGTGACCAGTCGCAGTGCACTTGTTGACATATCAGTATGAGCTTGGACAAAAGGATCGGGGCATTGCTGGTGAAGCTCTGTTATCAAAACAACACTAATTCTGCAGCACAGTTCGAGAATATCGCCGGCCGAAAGGATTACGGAAGGGCCTCTTTCCCCATCTGCTGTGCGGAGCGTGATCAAGTTCAAATCAACTGGAGAACTGGTCGTCGCTCCGGGAAGAGCCCGACGATCGGTTGCATCACAGGTGGTTGATGAAATCGCTGTTGCTATGGCAGTCAACGCAGCGCGTAATTCCCGATAATCAGGTAATATGCGTGCTGTGTCACGACAGTTGAACATCCCGTGGTCCACTATACAGAAGATGCTCCAAACCAATCTCAAATGATATCCTTACAAGATCCATATCGTACAGCAGCTATCAGCACAGGACGCAAAACGACGTGTTGACTCCGCTCTCCACTTTCTCGCAAGGACTGAAGTTGACGGGATCTGGACCTACGGACAAACGAATCTCATTTTTCTCTGACGGGTGAAGTGAACACACAGAGTTGTCTAGTGAGGACATCTTCATTTCCAGTCACTGTGCATGAAGTTCCTCTGTATGGTGAACGTGTCCCCGTATGGTGTGACTTCACGGCCACGTTCATCACCTGCCCATTCTTTTTTGGACAGTCTGGCGCTCAAGGACCAAAGACGTGCAGTGTGACTGGCCAGCGTTACTGCGATATGTCCCGCCAGCATGTCATACCCGTCCTACAGGAGAGCCACGCACTGAACTCAACAGTTTTCATGCAAGATGGGGCACCACCGCACATCGCTCGTAAAGTTCACCTGCTTCTCCGGAACACATTTGGAAGCGTTCGAATTATGAGCTGATCATTTCCAAATGCCTGGCCGGCACAATCACCTGATTTCGGGCTGCGGAGCTAGCTGAAGGACAGAGTTTACCAGGGGAACATTCATATATGCTGAAGCGCAGCATATCAAGAGAAGTAGCCAGCATACCTATGGACATTCTTCGTTCCGCTGTGCAGAATGCAATCCTGCACTTTCAGATTCTTCTGGACACTTTTGGGAGCAACCATGTTGTAGCAGTAATGTTACCGGTATGTAATGTTATAATGTACCGTAGCAGCACAGTAAACGTGTTTCAATTGAATTGATTCTTCATTTTTTCTCTTCCGCATGTCCTTGAAATTAATGCTACCAACTTTGGTACTTGTACAGTAATTAGTTTCCGTGTTGGGAAGACGAAGAAATATTACAACAAACGAAGGCTCCCTGTCTGGAATAAAGACATAGCAAAGATGATTCGAGGAAACAAGATGCTTATGTAAAATATATCAGTCTTTGATTAGTGTTATTATTTTATACATGGTGTCCCAGAAATGAGCTGACAAACTTAGAGGCGTTGTGGACGATTTCTTGAAGAACAAATCAAGCGTAGGAACCAATGTGTGGAAACGTCCTCCATCGACCACAACGCCACCCCATCGGCAGCAAACGTGACTTTGTACGGTGATGGGCCCTAGGTGGAACGACTCGCAATGTTGTTTGTTGTTCTTTGATCGCGACTGATTGCCACGATCGCCAGTGGAAAATATGGAGCGAACTTCTATGTAGAAAGCTCTTTTCTCATACGAATTCGATGCTCTGTTACGTCGGTTGATAACACTGCTGGACGCAAGTTTCCATCCACAGTTTATTTTTCTCCTGGAAACCTCTATAACCTCCAGTGTTTTCCTATATGCAGAAGAAAAATAAACTGCAGCCGGAAACCCGCGTCCAAAACCGCCATCCACCAAGGCAACAGAACATCGAATTCATAGGAGGCGAGACCTCTCTAAGCACCAGGTAACTCCAACTTCTCCACTTGCAGTTGTCTAAATCAGTCGTGATCACTGAATAACAAACAAAATTGTGACACATTCCGCGCATAGTTCGTCAGCGAAGAAAGTCACGTTTGCTGCTGAATGGGTGGCCTAGTGGTAGGAGCCGGCGCCTGTACCTTCAACACACTGTAACGTCGTTTAATGACGTTTCTGGACCCGGGTTCCTATCTTTGATTTGTTCTTCAAGACACCCTTTACAGCCCCTCGAAGTTGTCGCAACATCCCTGAGACATTTATATGTACCATGATGCACAGTAATAAAGTAATAAATGATAATGTGTACAGCCAGTCCGATAGTTCAGGTAACCGTGACCCTGCCTCGTAGTGATATTTTCCGACGAATGACGATTTCTGTGTCCTTTACATACAGTTATCAGAGGTACCTGAGTGGCCACACTGGTTGCTGTATGCCTTGGCAAGGAATATGGCGTCTCATTGGTTGTTACGGTCCAGTACAATATAAGAAGCGCTCTATCCCAGTGTGGCTTCTGTATCCACAGTCAGAGTCTGCTTTATTAGGCAGGAGCCTGTGTCATCAACAAGTTGGTTGCCATGACAACTGACTGTGATCGTGGTGGTTTTATCCGAATCGATCTGCTGACTGGACACTTTGACGATGTTCACATTCACATGTTGCAGCACCTTTCTCTTGCGGGCAAGCACTTTCTCCTTCTTACGTACAATCCTATTTGGGCATATGGCACGTTTCCCAGACGCTGTTAGAAGCCACTGTCATACCCAAACCTAAACGAAGTAATTACAAACACCTTCCTACTAGCTACCGCCCCATTTCTCTCACCAGCTGTGCTTGCAAGGTTATGGAACGTATGATTCATGGCCATTTGGTACGGTAGCTCGAATCTCGCAATGTGGATTTCGACCGCGTCGTTCTGCAGTTCTCGTCACTTCATCAACCCATGTCATGAAAGGTTTTCTGCGGAAATACCAGACTGTGACCGCGTTTTTTGATTTAGAGAAAGCTTACGACACCAGTTGGAGGAATGGTATACTCCAGACCCTATACACGTATGGCTTCCGAGATCGTCTGCCCATTTCCTTCAGGAATATTTAAAAGACGTTGTTTTCAAGGTACGTGTGGGTTCGGCCTTGTCGGACACTTTTATCCAGATGAACGGAGTGCCTCTAGGCTCCGTCCTCTGCGTCGTCGTCTTGATGACAGCCAGTAACGTTATTATCACTTGTCTCCCGACGGGCATCTCCGGCTCCCTTTTGGTCGATGACTTTGCGATCTATTGCAGCGGCGTCTTCAGCGATGTCCCAATAGTCTTTACTCTCGGAGCGTCGACAATCGCTTTCACTTTTCCAATGACAAAAACGTTCGTACGAACTTACGGCAACGCAAAGGATTTCTTGCACTGTCGTTTTGTCTTGGGCCTGTTGCTCTTCCGTTCGTTGAAACGATGAAATTCCAGGGGCTCATGCTTGACAGAAAACTTTCTTGGTTCTCCCAAATGTCTTACCTGGCCGTACGCTGTGCCCAGTCTCTCAAAGTCCTACGTGTCCTAAGCAGTACTCCTTGGGGAGGGGATCGGGCTACCCTCCTCCGTTTGTACCGATCCCTTGTCAGTTGAAACTAGGCTATGAGTGATACGGTTATTAATCTGCACGTCCGTCCACCTTTCGCCGTCTTAATACAATCAACCATCGTGGAATACTTTCGGCCAGAGGCGCCTTCTACAGTCATACTGGCGTGGTGATCTCCTCAGCAGACACATATGCCGTTGGTCTGGCATGCCTCCTTTATCGATTCCTCCCTTAACCGCTACTATGTGGCGAGTCCCTCTTCATTGTTACCTCCCGGGGTTTGCTTTCGGCTCCTTCTCCGGCAGCTTAACTTCATGCTAACTGCCACGCTGCAGATGGGTGTGAAACCTTCACCACTTCGGCTTCGTGTGGCTGCCCGTGTTTATTTTGGACTTCATTCACTTCCTAAAGCAACAGCTCCGGATTCGATCTATCACAATAAGTTTCTCTACTTTCGTTCGCAACTTAGCGATAGCACCTTTGTGTACACTGATGGACCTAAGACGGACCGTTGTGTCGGGTGTTCCTCCGTCATTGACACCGACCATTTTTGGTATCGGTTTTTGGAACACTGCTCAATATTTACAGCAGAGCTCTTCTCCATCAGGGTACCTACTATATCCGCCACACAGGCCTTCAATTCTCTTAATGCCCTTCAGAGCATGTGTGTGCTGTGCATAGTCCATCCCTTAGTGCAACGTGTCCAGGGAAGCTTCCACTTGCTCACTGTTGAGGAAACCGCTGTGAGGTTCACGTGGGTTCTTGGTTACGTTGGTCTGACGGGAAATGAGACTGTTTCCAAGGCTGCAGTCCTGCTACCTCGGTCGGCTAGCTCCTCCATCCCTTCATCCCTTCGGATGATCGTGTCGCCGTCTGTCAGCAGTCGTTGTCACTTTGGCACCGCCACTGGTCTTCTCTGCATAGGAACAAGCTCCGTGAAATTAAACTTCTCCCAGCGGCTTGTCCGACCTGCTCTCGGCCATCTCGCCGAGATTATTTTAGCTAAGTTACGCATTGGGCATTGTCGTTTTAGTCATTGCCATTAACTTGTGATCCCCACTACATTGTACTCATTGTCGTCAACTTCTGACGGTTCTCCATTACCTTACCGATCGCCCTTCTCTTTAACCACTTACGTTCTAATGCATGTTTGGCATCTTAAGTATGAGACATTTTAGTGAACGACGCGCGGGCTGTCGAGCGCGTTTTACTTTTATCCATCGTGCTAATGTGGCGAAGTACATTTAATCTTTGGTTCGCGATCTCTGCTGTCTTGACAACGTAGTTTGTGGTCATTTCTCCAAGAGGAGCTCCTGGTTCTTACCTCTCTTTCCTTCCGTTGATTTGGCTTAACCTACGGTCCGTTTTAAGTTCTTTTATGTCTTGATAATCTAAGGTTAAGACATGGGCGCTTATAACTTCAGTTGTTTTTGCGCCCTAAAACGAAACAAAAAAGGAAAACCTTCTTAGCACAATCAGTGATATATTTTCGGCTGCCTCAGACTTCCACCTTTACACTCACGTGATTTGCAGAAGAACCACCGCTTCGTCACGCACTCACTATGCTTCGTGCAGCTCTCGTCTCTACGGATTGTAACTCAGAAGGTTATCTGAAGACTTAATCGTGATTGTATTGGGAATAAATAATTACAGCAGCCATAGTAATAACGCTCTTCTTAAGTAAGTAAAAATGTCGTTCTTCATAAAGTTATAACTTTACGTTTAAAATTTCCTTTGAATTTCAGTTTATTGGTAAATCGACTACAGATTGTTGGAGCTACTTTTCTCAGCCAGTGGCTGCTTTAGTGACAGTCAGTGTAGGCAGTTTCTATTAGTAGTGCTGTAATTGTAGACTTAGCTACTCGATAGTAATTTCGACTGATTATTTGTGGTTAATTTCTGTTGCGTATATATTTCATTAGAGCAGTTGAAAGCTGTGGCCCAGAGGTTCTGGGCGCTACAGTCTGGAACCGAGCGACCGCTACGGTCGCAGTTTCGAATCCTCCCTCAGGCATGGATGTGTGTGATGTCCTTAGGTTAGTTAGGTTTAAGTGGTTCTAAGTTCCAGGGGACCGATGACCTCAGATGTTAAGTCCCATAGTGCTCAGAGCCATTGGAGCCATTTTGAGCAGTTGAAACAGAGATAACTTCATCGATTTTAACGGAGGTCTCTATTGTTAAACGCGGAACTCCAGCCTACAGCACAATATTTCCTGCGTAAGTTAACACTCTACTGAAACGCTGAAGGAGGGGAATCAAAGCCTCCTCCTGTCATCAAAATTTACATGTTCCGTTGTTTCATTAAATTGCTTAAAACAAACAACAGACAGAGTCCGTTTGTGTCCTCACTCGTCCTCACTGCCCGTCTCTAATGACTTCGACGTCAACAGCATGCTAAACCCAAATCTTCCTATACTTCCTACGCCCCTTTTGCTATAGATGCCATTCGTAATCAGTGCTAAGCACCCGCAAAATATGTTTCGTGAATGCATCAGCGTCCACTGTTTGCTTTTGTTATTTCAGCGTCGGTGAGATCCATTCCGTCCAATACGGCCATTAACAGGTGCAAGATACCCATTAGATGCGACTCGCTGTGTGTGTGTGTATGTGTGTGTGTGTGTGTGTGTGTGTGTGTGTGTCTGTGTGTGCTTTATTGATGCTGCGCTGATCTAGCTCTCCCGTGGAGGCGCTTGTGCAGCTCCCACTGCATAGCTGTCCATGCCGAAACAGATCTATTGACCGACTTCTCTTTTATGAGAATGAAACGTATTTTCCACGCAAAGGACAAACCACATGAAAACAATTCATCGTAAAATGTACGATATTGACAATTTTGGTGAGGATCGATGTTTCAAAATGCGTACACCTACACTTAGTAGTAGATCATGGCACCACTTGAAGGCCTGTGTACTGAATCACTTCAAATACATTTTTCGACATCCCGTTAGCACCATCAAATCGTCGGAGCCGTGCACGATTTGTCAGCCACTGCCCCAACGGCCAGTGGTGCTGGCTTATGTCGATGTCACTCGGTTGTTCCAATTTTGACTTTTGTCTGGTGTCGAGCTGCCCAGGGAAAGCTCACAGCGGCGCTGCTGCTTTTGCTGCTTGTACACCGTCCGACGAACACACTTACTGGAGACCGAGCGCCAGACTGCGCTGCACTGCGTGGGGATGGCGGTTATCGCTGAAACTACCGGTTTTCGGTTACATCCCTTTTTTTCCACGTCGATGCTAAACTGCTTGTTAAAACTGCTCGAAATAATCGGTTTCTTAAGTGACGAATTTTCTGTTTTTCATTACTATTAGTCCCTGTAATAAAATAAAAATCGAACTATTTGGCTCACTCTCTTTCAAGATACATAGATGTAAAATATAAAATTAAACAGGCAAATAGATCGAAACGCACTCCACCCACATTTCGCTCTTTTCTCTAAAAGTGCTAAGTGTCTGAATAGTTAAAAAAATTTCCAATATTCTCCAATTGATTCTAATTTTTTGAAACTCTGCTCAGAAATTGTATTTTAATCGGGTATCACACCACTATTTTGACATTACAAACAGTCAGCGCTAAAGAGTGAAAGCCGAGGCTGAAGAACTCTGTTTTTCGTGTTAATCTGTCCGTCTGCAACGGCTCCAGATAAAGGCGTATTATGTAGACACAGTCAGTAGATAAGCTAGTTTTAAATTTTATTGTTAATTATCAATGACGCTTACCATAATATCCTTCTTCTTTTATTATTTCACAGAAATGGTAGACAAATCACTAATCTTTTAAAGCAAATGAAACACTGCGCTTCACTGCTACGTCACTTCATAAAAACAGTTGCAGACTACGCTTGGCGCTCTTCTGCAATACAACGGATGTCAGCCGACTACAGCGAGAAACTACTGTATAGACCAGGAGGGGGCAAGTCTTGACACAGTACATAGGCGCGTAAATTACGGCATGACACTCGGCAACAGACACACTCGCCGAGAAGGACACTGTTGTCTCAGCAATGCTGTACCAGTTCTTATCGAATGCGCCTGTTGCTCGTTTCTGTCGACATTGTTATTAATACCTCACTGATTGGTTTTCCAATTCTTTTTAATAACACAATATTTCAAAACAATGCACATTCTACGAATGAAAATTATTCAATTCCTAAAAAAGCTCTTATTTGTGAAATTTAAAACTTACCCGGCGTACATATTGTCCCACAAAATTTCGGGCGAACTGCCGAATGTTTGTAACTTCCTGCCACAATATTTCGGCGCAGAGTCTTCTGAACATCTTCGGGTATCGCCTGAAGTTGGCCAGAAGTCTCTGCGCCGAAAGATTGTGGCAGGAAGTTACAAACATTCGGCAGTTCGCCCGAAATTTTGTGGAACAATATGTACGCCGGGAAAGTTTAAAATCTCACATCAAGGATCTCTACGGAAAGGAACTGATGCAGTGTATTCGAAGTTTCGAGAAGTTACGTGAAAAAAGAGCGAGGCTACTGAGTTCTGATATTTTTATTAAGTTGCAGAGACAAGGGTATTATACCAAAGTTTGCAAAAATAGTGCATTTGATTGATAGCGCCGCTGCAAATAACATCAAGTATGGCATTAGTGAGAGAAAGGATTCGTTTCAGTGGGCGTGTACTGGACTCAGTATCGAAGGACATGTATTACCAATATCTTCATTTAGAATTGGCAGGATGACTGTCTACGTTGTCTTGGGACTGGGTGGATGGTGTGACTTGGGCCAGAGCAAACTGGAGCACGATCCGTTACTAACTTGACGGGGTAACCTATAGATGACACGCCTACGTCTGTGTTAGCAAGAGGTCTCAATTTTGCTCATACACGTGTTCCACCGCCACTGCTTGACTTCGTCAGTTGCACTGAAGAAGCTGTGCGCCGTCTTGCTAAAGATGAAGCTGAGGAAGTGCGCCATGAGTCTTGTGTGTTGACAAGAGCTACACTGCCGAAGAGCAACATCTCGCCTATGGAGAGTGGAACGATTTTACTTAACACTTGTTTTGTTTAACCTTTAAAGGGGGTGGAATGGCTGACCCAATAAAATGAACATTTCAATTCCAATGGGTTTATTAACTGCCCAAACCAATCCCACATAAAATTTGACAGGCGCCACTCGGGCAAGATTTTTTAAGAGACATCCATTACATGAAATCATAAGCAAGTTAATGAATCATAAGCCAACATCGAGAACCGCCACTCAGGTAAAATATTTAAGAAACTCTCATTACGTAAAATCGTAAGCAGGTTAATAAAACATCTCCCATAAACATTGAGAACCGCCACTCACGCATAATATTTAAAAAACTCTCATTGCATAAAATCATAAGCAAGTTAATAAATCATTAGCCCACAATCTCCCACCAAAACTGACAAAAGCCGCTAAGGCTGAATTTAACCATAACTTTAACAAAAAAAACCTCTAGTTAAGACACATTTTTTAAGACCGTTTCAATCCCAAAATTTAACATTACATGTAAAATAACAGTTGAAACACAGCCTCAACTTAAACACGAATACTTAAAACATATTTATTAAACATAACTTGGGCAATGTTGCAGAGAGAACCACGAAATTATTCAAACGTACATTGACTTGTAAGATGGACCTTTGGGGCATAGAAAGTTATAACTTCGTATAATCGTAAATGTGTAACAACAGAAGCAAGGCCCAAGGTTGTAAGGCCGAAGCTTAACCACGAACGGTGGAACCGACTGAGGGAAGTAATATTTAACTTCGAACCAAGACGGCCGGACGGTGTGGCCGAGCGGTCCCAGGCGCTACAGTCTGGAACCACGCGATCGCTACGGTCGCAGGTTCGAATCCTGCCTCGGGCATGGATGTGTGTGATGTCCTTAGGTCGCTTAGGTTTAAGTAGTTGTAAGTTCTAGGGGACTGATGACCTCAGATATTGAGTCCCATAGTGCTCAGAGGCATTTGAATCATTTGAACCAAGGCGTGGCTCCGTTTGCAACCCCTCGTCGAGTAAACCACCAAATTTTGAACCAATCAAATGCTAACGAAGAGGAACTCACGAGCTCAGGCGAAGTCCACCGCTCGTGAAGCAAGCTTGTAATCTAAAGGGAAGCCGTGTGCTTCGGTTGCCCATTGCCTCAGCTCACTGAAACAACCCACACCCTACAACAGGAGGCAGAAAAACTTTTGTTAAGTTTAATATTTAAGATTTAACAGTAAAATAACTCTATAAAATCAAGGCTAAACAACAACTAATTTCACTCGGAAGTGCTTCCTTTAAGTGAAGCAGTACTTGATAAACAAACACTAACAGTGAGAACTGAACTGGCTCACGAGAACCGACACTAACTAGAACTTGATGACACACATCTGCAAATACATCAATATTATACGGAAGCAGAGCACACGTTTAGTAAGAGGCCTCAAATGAAATCGAAAAAACAAAACATCACACGTCTTGCAACGTCTTACTGTACCAAGAGCGACCACAATCGCAGTTAACTAAGCGCTCTTAGTAGTCAGCATACTTAACTGGGTGTCTAGATGCTGGGGCGATTTTGCAAAGATGTCAGACCATCACTTCGCAAGACCGTAATAGCGGGTCCCTCCAAGGAAGCAGGCACATCGACAGCTCACGAGGTTGCCGGAGAATGAACAGCGCCGGCCAACTCCCGCCGACTCTAGTGCAACCACGTGACAACCGCCGCCCGGCCTCAGGCAAGCCGTCTTCGCTTCTGTCCGCCAGCCAATCGCCGACTCGCGCACCGCCGCGTTCCGCTCTCAAAGCGTTGTCCTCTCTCTCTAATCGCGGTCGGCATTCCCTTGCATCTCGAGCCGGCGCAAGCCCAAAGACAAATCTCTGCACTAGGAAATCGATGGTACTCATGTCAGAGATACTACTGGGGCCGGTCCCGCCACGGATCAGAGGGCAGCCCTCCGGAACTTGCGAGAAGACCCGGATACAGTGGTGCTTAAATCGGACAAAGGTAATGCTACTGTTTTAATGCTGCTGGAGGACTCTATTAATAAGATCAATGTTTTATCAAGCGACTCAAAATATCGCAAAATCGGTAAGGCTCCTACTAATCAAGTAATGCGGAAAACAGCAGAACTTCTCACAGTTCCTTACCAAAGCAGGTAATTAAGAAATTGAAACCAAATAGCCCAGGCTTTATGGATTGCCGAAGATACACACGGATAACGTTCAGTTACGTGTAGTTGTGAGTAATATTGTAGCAGCCATCTACGACTTAGCGAAGTACTTGGCGTCTTTGCTCAAACCAATGGTAGAAAAGTGTCCACATCACATAAGGAATTCTAGTGATTTCATCAGCAGACTTAAGTTATTACAGGTGCAAAGTTATGACTTGTTGATCAGTTTTGATCTGGTTTCACTTGTTACAAATGTACCTCTTGTGGACTCACTATATCTCATTGACAATAGGTTTGGAGCTGACATTACAGCGCTGTTTGAGCACACACTCTCCTCTACATATGCCTTACTTGACAACGACTTTTATGAGAAATCAGACAGTGTCGCCATTGCTAGCTCTTTATCTCCCTTGGCGGCCAATCGTTTTATGGAAGATTTTGTGGAGCGAGCACTCGCTTCGGCCACTTTCAACCCTCAGTATTTTGGCGATATTTTGACGACACTTTTATAGTTTGGCTTCATGGTTTGGATCGTCTGCGAGAGTTCTTACAACATTGAACTCCATACAGGGAAACACAAAATTTTCTATGAAGTTGCAGAACGAGGGCTGCCTGCCGTTTATAGACGTCTTGGTGCCACGAAAGAGCGATGGCACACTTGGTCATTCAGTATATAGAAAGCCCATTCACACAAACCTTTACTTGCAAGCCGCTAGTTACCACTATCCGGCAAAAACGATGGGTGTTTTGAAGACCTTGATTCACAGAGCCCACGCCCTCTCTGATAAGGATAGTTTGCAATCGGAACTGGAGCACCTGCAGACTGTGTTTCTGAAGAATAGGTATTCGTCACAGCAAGCGGAGAGAGGGCTGCAGACCTGTAAGCGACAGAGCAAAGAAGACGAGGAGGCCTTTAAAACGACTGCCTATTTACCATATATTGGTAATATCTCAGCGCAAATAGGCATAATTCTAAGAAAATATAAAGCGAAAGCAATCTTACGCCCTTCTGCAAAAATTTCGTCACTGTTGGGATCTGTCAAAGACGACCTAGAGTTGCGCAAGTCAGGTGTTAATAGGATTCCATTCAAAAATGGCTCTGAGCACTATGGGACTCAACTGCTGTGGCCATAAGTCCTCTAGAACTTAGAACTACTTAAACCTAACTAACCTAAGGACATCACACACATTCATGCCCGAGGCAGGATTCGAACCTGCGACCGTAGTGGTCGTGCGGTTCCAGACTGTAGCGCCTTGAACCGCTCGGCCACTCCGGCTGGCTAGGATTCCGTGCGAATGCATCTTATAAAGGGCAAACAACGCTTACTGTGCAGGATCGCATTGTAGAACATCGGCGGCAGACTCGTCTCCTTCAGCTTTGTAAGTCTGCCATCGCCGAACACTGTATTTCCACTACTCATGTAATGTAGACTGGCAATGGCAAGGAAAGCGTTTCTGAAGAAGATAAATTTGTTAACATCGAGTATAGATTTAAGTGTCAGGGAGTCATTACTGAAAGTATTTGTATGGAGTGTAGCCATGTATGGAAGTGAAACATGGACGGTAAATAGTTTGGACAAGAAGAGAATAGAAGCTTTTGAAATGTGGTGCTACAGAAAAATGCTGAAGATTAGATGGGTAGATCACATAACTAATGAGGAAGTATTGAATAGGATTGGGGAGAAGAGAAGTTTGTGGCACAACTTGACCAGAAAAAGGGATCGGTTGGTAGGACATGTTCTGAGGCATCAAGGGATCACCAATTTAGTATTGGAGGGCAGCGTGGAGGGTAAAAATCGTAGGGGGAGACCAAGAGATGAATACACTAAGCAGATTCAGAAGGATGTAGGTTGCAGTAGGTACTGGGAGATGAAGAAGCTTGCACAGGATAGAGTAGCATGGAGAGGTGCATCAAACCAGTCTCAGGACTGAAGACCACAACAACAACAACATGTAATGAATTACAGTGCGACAAAAATTGTGGTCCATACAACTAACTTTTGGAGTTCTGTTAGTAATGAATCCGTGGAAATGTGTCTGTCTGCCAGTGACTCTGATATTAATCGAGACGGCGGTTTTCAGTTGAATTCAACATGGAATATAATCGTTGGAAAACTTCGTGTCCTCCGTAGCCGGCGTAGTTCTGTGATGGAACCGCGGGAAGACCATCGAATTGAAATCGATGCGGTGAGTTTTCACCACAAAGGGCGCGCGGCGCAGCAGAATCGAACGCGCTCAAGTAGTGCACGCGCAACACCAAGTGAATCCACCATGCATGTTCCGGCGGGGCCTTAAATACCAGAGCTCAGTGCGTTTTCGCCAGTATCACCGGAAGATGGCCAGAAGACTCTGCGCCAAAATATTGTGGCGGAAGTTACAAACATCCGGCAGTTCACCCTAATTTTGTGGAACAAGCTCTTATTTCATAAGAGAAAATTTTAGCGCTGCTGCTGCGGCTAATTAGTATTTCGGTTTCATTACTCGGTTATTAGTAAAAAATAAAAAAGTCACCTTTTATAAGCAAAACCAAACAAATACCAAAAAATATCGGTTATTCCGAACTAAAATACCAGTATCGGTTTTAACCGGTCGGTTTTTCCCATCGCTATGTCGTGGCTCGCTGAGCGGGAGGCAAGGCAAACGTACCGCAAAATTAAATTTTTCGGCATGACGTTGATGGCCGTAGCTCAGAGGATTAGCGTGTAGTGTCGCACGTTGTTCCGAGCGAACGTTTGTTTTAGGATAAAAGCACTCTGTCTTCAGGCCACGAGTGGCCTACCGGGACCACCCAACCGCCGTGTCATCCTCAGTGGAGGATACGAATAGGAGGGGCGTGGGGTCAGCACACCGCTCTCCCGGTCATTATGATGGTATTCTTGACCGAAGCCGCTACTATTCCGTCAAGTAGTTCCTCAATTGGCATCAAGAGACTGAGTGCACCCGGAAAATTGCAACAGCGCATGGCGGCTCGATGGTCACCCATCCAAGTGCTGGCCATCGCCAACAGCGCTTAACTTCGGTGATCTCACGGGAACCGCTGTAACCACTGCGACAAGGCCGTTTGCCTTTGTTTTAGGATAGCTTACTATAAGTAACTTTGGGGGCTGACATCTAGCGGCCTACCCGGGAGACACACGTGCATCTGTCACTGCCTGCCACAGGAAAGTTATTCAATGTCTCTTATTGAACACGTACATTCACCACCTATAAGAATCTAAATAATGGATAGTAGGTTTCGTTTCATGGCTTTCAAAATTTGTATACTGCACTTTTTTTATTAATAGTAAGGTGGTGTGAAAATATTAGCTTTCTAGCAGGCATATTTTCCGAGATAGAAAAATTAACTCTAAAGTTAGAAAAACTACACTTAAGAAAGGAAATTCACCTGGGAACATTTATGACTTGTTTTTGGTTGCCATTTGTAGTATTCATCTGAAGTATCAGGGTTAAGAATTATTTAATTTAAAAATTTCAAATACCTTACACGTTTCGTAGTATGAAATCTAGAATTACTTCAGAAAGAACTAATAAAATCATTATTTATTTTATTATGTGTTATGTGAGCCTGTGAGTAAATGAGAGTTTGTATGTGGGACATTCATCAAATTTCAATAGTGTATTGTATACCATCTTAAGTAACCTGCAAGAGTTACTCGAGCCTGTCGTGGGAAAACGATCCTATGGGATTTACCGACTTTGCTCATGTATGTCTAGGTGTGAGTGCTATTGTAACAGAGCAGCCAGAAAGTTAGCTGGAGTAAAATCTGTATCTAAAGAATATTTCCAGAATTATTGTCTTTTCGTTTTCGTTTAGTAAACATTACTTTAATACATGCATGTCAGACTGACGCAAACGCGTCTGCGTATAAGCATTGGTGCAGACCAGTTTTGGCGCGAGTATGATCACGGGCGAGTATTTTGATCGGCAGTCAGTATGGTGAGCCAATCAGAATTGAGACGGTTCCTGCTCGTTACGTGGTAATTATACTGGAAGTGAGGCTGGAAGAAGGAAGTGGCTTGCTAGCTTTGAATGCGGATGGTCGTGTTACTAGTGCCAGTAAAAGTAATATGTAAGATGAAGAATTACTTAGTTTTTGATTTATTGATGAGCTAAGTCGATAGCAGTTGTTGTTGAGGACTGCTTGGCGAAATTTCGGAGATTATGACTAAATCTGTTGGACAGATATACGCGTGTGAAACATTGGCCTCCATAGAATCCGTGTGGCATGTTTCAGTATTCAACTACTGAGCATATTTGGCGAGCAGTTTCTTTTTTATAAATCCACAAGATGGACCGAATGTAATAACGCATATTAGTGGTGGAATTAATGACTGTGGAAACGTTGTTTAATTCGGGTCGGGTTTGGACAGATTTCTGGCCGCTGTGAGTGTGAAACGTGTGTATGAATCGTGAACTGGAAGGAAGTAGCCAATATTTTAAATGTGGACTGAATATTATCTTTTATTTGGTTATCAATAACAAAATAAACATTATTGTGTGGAAATTTCGGACATTATTTTCCAGAAGCCAGTCCATTTTCTTACTGCCCGATAAAATTGGATGACAGTATTACTACAGAGCTTTGTTTCATAACTAGAGTTGCGCGGCCTCAGTTATTGTAGATATTAGGTGGTGTTTTTTTTTATCAACGCTGCTTTCACTTCATCTTGTAGGTATCTATGCTGCCAAGTGAAGGGTCATTGAACAGACGCCGTTCTGAGGTAGGTGAATTTTAAAAAGCAGTCTGCACAGTGACAACGACGCAAAGAAACGAGAAATTAAACCCCGACCCGCTGCAAGCGCACTCACAGCCTTCAGCATGAGCTGGACGAGCGCCGCATTTCGTTTAAAATGTGAAGATAAAACATACAAACAGAAGAACCTCTTCCTGTGGCACACTCCCCTCTATGAGACGCGTTACTGACCATGTAGTCAGGGTAAAGCAAAGTAAAGTCGAATGGCATGAATGGCTGGGAGACAACTAAGGGCAGGTTCAGCCACCAAATTGGAAATATTTTTTCCCTATCCTTCGCTCTCCCAGGCAGCTTTCCTTCGAGAAGTACGTGAACTGTGTGCGTAAATGTACCTCGCAAGTGTAAATGACTGTGTCGGGTGTGCGTGTCATGTAGTGTCATGTTCGTGTTGGTGATGATGAGACAAGGGAGAGGTTGAAACAAGGTGTCGGAACTTAGCGTACTCGTCTAGAAGAGCACTAAAGGCGCCGCCCAGCTTCTCCATTCTGCAGGAGTATGAGAATGCGGTGAAGTCTATGCTGGCGAAACCAGGAAGCCGATTAACAATGACGTGTCGGAACGGCTGGGGCAACACAACAAATCAACTATTGCAGAAATCCACCAGGACTGTGGTCTGTCTATTAATTTTCAAAAATTTCCTGTGCTTGCTCCGCAGCCATAGGTGCAGCAGAGAAATGTAATGGCACGTTGTCACCGTACAGGAACTTGTTCAGAAGTACACTACGATTCCAATTATTTTCATCGAGAAATGTTGGATAAAATAGGTGAGAGTTTCTGTGGTCTTGGTATGGACAGTACGTTTTCGTACTTTTAAACAGTGTGTACTCGCCAAATATATTTGTCAAAAAGAAACTAATACGTCAAGATTATACCTCATTGGGTTGTGGAAGAGTGGCATTTCGTGTCACGGTTCCTGATATGTCTTTATAGCTCCACCCACCTCTGCCGACTTATGATTATTCTCATTAGCGATGAATGAAGATGCTCTATAGTCGCGGTAAGAAGCTATCGCAAATTACTAGCTTCCAGTCATTGCGCTACTTACCGAAATTTGGCTTAATTCAGAGCCCATGTGATTCGAAGCTGAGTGTTCGAAGATGCACGAAACTCATGCCATCTGGCTGCTGCATCTGCAAGCAAATTAAAAATATAAATTCAGGATAGTTCTTCGAGCATTCCAACCAATAATGCTCGGATACATATTTCAATAATCTTCACCAAATAGAATTCTACAGCATACTTTAATATTAAACATTTAGCTGCAGCACTATATAATCGTTTCCATACAAATTGACCTTTGTAAAAGCGGAGACTACTCTTCCTGGTTTAAAGTAGGGTATCTTCGTCAGTCACCAGGTGGAAATTAACACAACGTAGTTCTATGCCGCACATTAAGTTAATAACTGCTTAACTCCTTTTCTTAAAAAAAATTTAAGTGGTTTATCAAATTAAATTGTCTTTCATCTCTCGGCGTTTAATATCACACAAAAAGTCTAATGAATTGTAACTTATATCTCGTACTTATTCGGTGACAGACTTTTTAAATATTTGAAGAACGTCGTTAACAATTTCCCTTTCGACATCATGAAAGTCATCAAATTATCTCTGCTTCTTGTAAATTGAAAATTAAATGATTGTATGGCATCACTGGCTGGGAGTCTCCGTCTGGGGTTGTTTGACCGCCTAGTACAAGTCTTTCTTGCAGAACTAGCACTCCTGAAAGAAAGGAGCTCCTTTCTTTCAGGAGTGCTAGTTCTGCAAGGTTCGCAGGAGAGCTTCTGTAAAGTTTGGAAGGTAGGAGACGGGGTACTGGCAGAAGTAAAGCTGTGAGTACCGGCCGTGAGTCGTGCTTCGGTAGCTCAGTTGGTAGAGCAATTGCCCGCGAAAGGCAAACGTCCCGAGTTCGAGTCTCGGTCGGACACACAGTTTTAATCTGCCAGGAAGTTTCACCTTGTTATTCGTTTATTTATTTATTTTCCCAAAGTAGTTTCGTCGACGAATATCACCATCATCAGTGTTTTTTTTTTTTTTTAATTTAAAAATGTGGACATACGAACTTCACATTTTAGTATTTTGTTTACTAACAGCCGCTCACACAGTTACAGATGACACGATGTTCGCTGAGTAAAAATTGGAAACAGACAAAAAAGACAAATAAAGCGCACAGAAAAGATGTCGCAAACAGCGTCAATAATTCTCAAAACCATGCTGTAACATATAATAAATAAGGTAGTATGAATGTGTATCCACAGAAAATTATGTCTCAAAATAATGAATAGTAAAGATGTAATAATGTGCCACTGTGTTTGTATAACCATGCTCTTTTCTGCATATTTTAGATTAAAAAGACCCATTGATGATGGTGATATTTGTCGCCGAAAATAGTTTGGGAAGATAAACAAATAAACGCATAACAAGGTGTTTTGCATCAAGGTGGACTCAATTTCTAATATTGTTGTGTTTCACATATCTTCAGTTTATAATATTACCTTAATTTTCCGCCGGTGTGTAGCATAACATGACAACGATATTAAAAAGGAAATCACTTCCTAACATTCTGCAAAATTAGGCTCATTTGGTCACGAACCGGTTTTCGGCTTCTCGAGTCATCTTCGGGTGACAACTGAAGATGGCCGAAAGCAGGTTCGCAACCATATAAAAACAATTTTGCAGAATATTAGGAAGCGTTATTCCTTTTCAATATTCATATCCACTAAGGAGTACTTCGTTTGCGTAAAAAATTAAAAAGTATCGATATGAGTAGGTACCGATACTGTTGGAGTACACAAATGAGTAGTATCGCAAGACGACTTGAGTACCACTCACGTATGTATCGATACTTTGGTAGTATGGGAACATCTGTAGCCATAAGGGACACTACGGCGTGCTGTCAGTGCCACTGGAGGAGCGGCTGCAGCAGCCAATAAGGCCCGGCTCTCCGGGACGCATTCCGCTGCCGCCCGCTCCGCCACCGCCGCTTGTCAGGACGCCGTGACAAGCCCCACGTACTGAGGAATGTTGACCGATCCCACAGGCCACGGCATCTGAATCCTGCATGCTAATGCTGCCGCAGACCAGGAGTGAATCTAAAGTGATTAAACACTCAACAACCTACTAGGTGTTATAAGTGGTTTGAATATCGTAAGGGTTACGTCTAGCAATAGGATCATAAATCGGCAATATGTGCTGCGGATTAACTTTATCCATCATGTTTATTGTAGAATACGTGACTGTGTGTTAACCAAATTTGTCTAGATAGGTATGACCAGCTACTTACGAAATATTTATTTCGATCAACTACTTTTCAAGTTATTCAAGCTTATACTCAGAAGGCATGTGTAGAAGTTATTTGTTCCTATGTCCTTCAGAAGCCACGAATCACAGTCATACACAGAAGAGCACCGTGCTGCCTGGTACTCAGGTGCTACTGAGTTAAGGCTATACCCTACAGAGGGTGCAACAAGATGAATAATGGCGTGTGACGAGGGCCTCCCTTGCAAGTCTTTCGATTTGAAGCCACTTCGACGACTTACGCGTCGATGGGGATGAAATGATGATGGTTAGGGCAACACAACACCCAGTCCCTGAGCGGAGAAAATCTCCGACCCAGCCGAGAATCGAACCACTCAGTTACCGGGGGCGGACTGCAACAAGATAATCCCTATGTTGTGCTTCGGCCATACGTCGCTGAAATACACTACGCAACAGAATTAAAGGATCATTTCTTCGAAGAACCGTAACTGCTACCCGTTGCTAAACATAACGCTGAAATTTAGCTCAAAAGTGCCTACATCCTTCCTCTGTTATTTTGCCAAAGTATAGTGCTCAGTGACGTCACTCTCGGGTTCTGTGACGTTTCAAACACAAAGATTCAATACACGCGGAAAGAACGCCACAGCTCGAAAGTTCATGTGAGACGTGAGAAGGGTTAATGATGCCACATAGGCACCAAATTTCACCACAATTTTGCCCAACGCCACCGTGGACGTGTCACACGGAGATAAGGTCGTCACAGACCCTGTTACTCACATTTCAACCCCTTATTTTGACGTCTCCGCAATGAACATCAGAAACCTGGCTTTTTTGTCATGCGTGGGCGAGAAAAACGTTCCAGACACTCCGCCACCAATAACCGACGCAAAATACCCTCAGGGGATGGTATTAAGTGCGTCAGTGAAATCACCGCTTTCCCTGGGCGATTAATCCCACGCATTTAGAGGTCGAAAACGACAATTACCCAAACCCTTCGACACATACTGGGTGCAGTTAGCCTATTTCTTGTTACTAGAGCAATCACTATGCTGAAGTACTGTCAAGAGTTTCTGACATGTACATCTGGAACATGCTCACAGAAGTTGCGTCGTTGACACCGCGGACGTTGCCGAACTGGAGGGGGGGTGGGGTGGTAGGAGGGGGGGATTCCTTCGAGGGACTCCTCGCCGTTTCATTCACGCACGTGTTAATGTTGCACTCCCGGGTGATAACGCCACAGGAGGGAGCAAAATTCCCGAGACTGGCTAAGTTTCACGGAAACTCGAAATTTAGTGCAGACGTCAATGCGAGATGCTTTTAATAGGTTCCCTAAGAAACATTGTCTCAAAATATGGTAGAGACGCCATAGAGATTCTGATCGTATGTAAAGTACACCAGTGGCAAAAAAACAGTCAATACCGTCACTGCGCGATAGCGATGGAAATGTTACCGATGATGGTGCCACTAAAGCGGAGTTAATAAATACAGTTTTCCGTAATTCCTTCATGAAAGAAGACGAAGTAAATATTCCAGAATTCTAAAACAGGTCAGCTGTTAGCATGAGTGACATTAAATTAGATATCTTAGGTGTTGCGAAAA
Organism: Schistocerca cancellata; assembly: GCF_023864275.1. NCBI lineage: Eukaryota > Metazoa > Arthropoda > Insecta > Orthoptera > Acrididae > Schistocerca > Schistocerca cancellata. The sequence goes on along the minus strand of NC_064626.1, from coordinate 1,099,661,366 downwards.
AACTCAGTCAAGATGGGCAAGTCTTCCGGTCCAGATAGTATACCAGTCAGGTTCCTTTCAGAGTATGCAGAGACAATAGCGCCTTTCTTAGCAATCTTATACAACCGCTCACTAGACGAAAGGTCTGTTCCTAAGGACTGGAAAGTAGCACAGGTCACGCCAATATTCAAGGAAGGAATAGGAGTAACCCAGTAAATTACAGACCCATTTCACTGACCTCAATTTGCAATAGGATTTTACAGCATATACTGTACTTGAACATTATGACTCACCTTGACGAAAATGACTTATTGATACGTAACCAACACGGATTCAGAAAATATCGTTCTTGTGCAACAGAGCTAGCTCTTGGTTCCCATGAAGCAATGAGTTGTGTCGACAAGGGATCTCTGATCGATTACATATTGCTAAATTTCCAGAAGTCTTTTGATACTGTTCGTCACAATCGACTGTTAATCAAATCTCGTACATATGGAGTATCGTCTCAGTTGTGTGACTGGATTTGTGATTTCCGTTCAAAGAGGTCACAGTTCGTAGTGATAGACGGTAAATCATCGAGTAGAACAGAAGTGATAAATGGCGTTCCGCAAGGTAGTGTCATAGGTCCTCTGCTGTTCCTGATTTACATAAATTAACTAGGTGATAATCTGAGCAGCCCCCTTAGATTGTTTGCAGATGACGCTGTAATTTACCGTCTAGTAAAATCATCAGATGATCAATTCCAACAACAAAATGGTCTAGAGAGAATTTCTGTATGGTGCAAAAAGTGGCAATTGGCACTAAACAAAGAAAAGTGCGAGGTCATCCACATGGGTACTGAAAGAAATCCGATAAATTTTGGGTATACGATAAATCGCAGAAATCTAAGGGCTGCCAATTCGACTAAATACGTAGGAATTACAATAACGAGCAACCTAAATTGGAAATATCACGTAGATAATATTATGGGGAAGTTGAAACTAAGACTGCGCTTTGTTAGCTGAACACTTAGAAGATGCGACAAACCTACTAAGGAGACAGCCTATATCACAGTTCTCCATCCTCTGCGGAATATTGCTGTGCGGTGTGGGATCCTTACCATGTAGGATTGACGGAGGACATCGAAAAAGTGCAAAGAAGGGCAGCTCGTTTCGTTTTATCGCGCAATAGGAATGAGAGTGTCACTGATATGATGCGCGAGTTGGGGTGGCAGTCACTGAAACAAAGGCAGTTTTCTTCGCGGCGAGATCTGTTTACGAAATTTCAATCACCAACTTTCTCTTCCGAATGCGAAAATATTTTGTTGACAACTACCTACGTAGGGAGAAATGATCATCGTAATAAAATAATAGAAATCGGAGCTCGAACGGAAAGATTTAGGTGTTCCTTTTTCCCCAGTAGAGTAGTATGAAAATGGTTCGATGAACCATCAGCCAGGCACTTAAGTGTGAATTGTAGAGTAACCATGTAGATGCAGATGTAGAACAGGAGGGCCGAAAAATCATAAGTACCCTTTGCTGCTTCGTATCACGTTCGGGTTTAGCCGAATGGTTCTGAAAAATCCGTACACGACAGCAAAAATTGCTGTCGCTCTGCATTCCAAGGGAGTGCGATCACGTACAACGGGGATGCCGGACAATAATGTCCTTAGAGAAGGGTTGTAACATCCGCAGGATCATCACTCAGAGATCTGCCGTTTTCGACAGCGAAATGTGTGGAAATAACGCCCCAGGGATAGGGATGGTTTCATTGACGCACTTAATGCCACATAATGAGGCGTCTTTGTGCGGATTCTGTGCGTCAGTGTGTTTCAAATGTTTCCCTCGACCACCCATAACAAAATCACATGATTTCAACGCTGGGTGTCGCATTTCTGATGTCCATCGCACAGACATCAAAAGAAGAGGGTGAAATGTGGGCAAGAGCGGCTGTGACGATCTACTCATTGCGTTAACTCGTCCACAGTCGCGTTGGGCATAATTGTAGTGAAATTTTCCACCAATGTGACATCATAAACTCGAATTACAGTCCATATTAACGAGCCCTAGAGAATGTTGTGGGGCGTCACGTTTTTGCACCGTTACAAAGGAATGTAATATAGAGAATTATATGTTTATAGTGAATACAAATACATATAACTGGGACAAGTCATTTAAAAATTGAGCCAAATTTAAAACATATGCGTCGCAACGGGAGACAGTTACGGGTTTCTGCACAGTTGCAGAATGTGGCTTCGAAGGCAGATCAGTTCAAGTAATCACTGAATTTTTTCTGTGTCCAGTCTCGATACTCACGCATACATTTTATAAGGTTTCTATTAATAAATTATTGCAAATAGTTACTAATCTGTGTTGCTTAACCGTATTTGGTCCTGCGACAAGGCTGTGTAATTGCTGTTTGTAAGCAAACCGCCAATATAACAGAGCAACTACATTCGGTGGTGGTACGACAATTCCGTTCGTGCCACATTATTACGAGTATGTTCGACGCCAAATGTATTTGATGAATACAACACCTACTTATTTTTGTGTCAAGATTCTGGATTATGGTTCTGTCACCGTGTCACCGGAAGGTAGAAAACATTTTAATGTATCGCCTCTGTTGTTAGTTACATTGTAAATACTATCGAAAACCTAATTTCTTACTGCGTCAGTGTGGAAGGTATCTTTATCGTTCTTCAGCCGCACCTTCCATCTTCATTAAAATCAGCCACAGAATTACTCTCCGTGTTTATAGTGAATACAGATACATGTAACGGGGACCAGTCATTCAATAATTATTAGTTTGTCTTCATAGTCTAGATTTCGAGATTTTTCAGACTTATCTACAGATGGAGTATGCAGAAATTACGTATTTATTATGCATGCTACTGGCTGTATGATAACAAAATAAAAATCAGCCAACTGCTAATACATTATTTAATTTGGTATTTCCCATATTGTGACAGAATGCGCTGGGCCCTTTGCTGCGATGTATACGGGAAAGAATGTTTCATCACGCTTCAGTAGTTATTAGTCATAAAGTTCCGTAACGGGTATGCCAAATAAAAATATTTGACACACAGTGACTATATTTCCCCTGATTCAACATTGCCTTATCCATTTCATCAAAGTGGAGATCAATAATGATAAACTGTTCAACATTCATTTGAAACCAGTAGGACAGATCAGTTGGACGCCTTGCAAACTTCAAAAACTTAACAGAATATACCTGTACAATGCACCACTTATCATCAGTGGCTACCATCATATGCAACCATCAAAATTGAGCTGAAACAGAAACTACACAAAATTTTTCATTCAAAAAGATACAAAATTACATACAGTTTGAGGGCGAAAATTTATGCGTTTCTGACGAATCAGACAATACTGTATTAGTAGTTCAGTTGAACCAACAATGGCAAAAACAATAATTTTTCACTGACTAGGAACAACTAGGCTATTTGTATCTCAGTCAATTCCGTTTTGTGGCTACATTTAATTACAAAAAAGAATGATAAGGTGAAAAGGCGATAAACTATGTTAAATGCAGAGCCTACTAACGAATTTTTAGAGCTAAGTACATCGAGAGACGTCTGGGTCAAAGTGAAAAGAGAGACACAAGTGACTACAAATGAATTTATTTTCCAATAGTGCCGCTCTAACTCAAACATAAAAATTTTGTTAGTTCTAGGATACTACTCAGTTTATCTCAGATCTTTGAAACGCAAGGAAATATACGCAGTACTTGGTCGTTTATGTATTACAGCATCATAGCACCCTGATGATACAGTGCAATGTATTTATTCTGTCATACTTTGATATGAGCTGTACATTTTCCAATAGATATCCCCTGCTATAGAAAGAGCGTACAATCAAATAACTCTCTCAATGGGACAGTTAAAACGACTGCTAAATGAAATGTAATCAACTAAACAGATGCATTAATGTTCAGTAACAACACCTGAGTATATTTTTCAGTTTGGTAAACAGTAATTAAAAAGTCTTTTATGATTCCCTACTACATGATCACCTCACACAGTGCAAACTCAATTCTTTTTATTTTTCACACATTCCGCTTTACATATCGCCCATCATGGTAGCCAATTGTGCTGTTTTCTGTGCTTTGCATTTTGCACAAGCTTTATTGCGAAAATCCTCTCGAATTGCTTTATCGCTTTCATATCGGCTGTATACACCGTTTGTCATCAGGATAATTGTACAACACGTAGAGACATACTGTGCTTGAAAATGCCTTGCAAGTCTAAAATTTAGCAATCGTGATAGATATAATAAAATGAATCATTGTGAAAAACAGACTAGATGGAAAAATTTAATACGACCTCTAACAAATATATGGCTATGATACCTCACATGAAGAAAATTATTTAAACAAATGTTGATTTCGAATCTTTGACCTTTTCTCGTTGTCTACTGTTATGATGGAGGTAGCCTTAACATTTTGGATGACAAAAGAAAGTGACTTCCAAGTATATTGCTCCGATCACAAGAAAAACTTCCAAAAATCTGCAAAGATGCACATAACGCAAGGCGCTATCAGGTAATCAGGTACTCTACTTATGTAATAGTTAAAAATACTGCAGCAGATTTACTTTAAGTTTATATTTTCAATACAGTACATACGTATATTCTTTCATTTGCTTTTTCAAGGATGATCAAATTTTTTTTTTAAAAAGGTGATTAATTGGGCACTTATCTACCTGGGCATGTATTAAATCATTCAGTACTTTATTAATCACCACTACAGTATAATCACCACTACAGGACCATGGCATTTTGCAGAATATCTCAGTGCTGACTTTCGCAAATAACGCGATATGTATAATCCTCTGAAGAAAGGCGCTGAGTGCCCGAAACAGGTAAAGAAATTAAATTTCTTTCTTACAACTGGTTGCTAATAATTTCAGTATCTAAATCCTTATCTGCTCTTACATCAGAACGGAACATCCAAACTAACACCCTGATATTAAAAGAGATTAGCTTAATACTAATAATGGAAATACTTGTGAAATACTGAATTCGAATGCATGTGACCTTTCCTTTTGTTATTTGTAAACATCTGTTTTTGTTAATATAATAAGTTAATTTTAAAACGATTCGTAAGGCTGATAATCCAATTGCGGTTGTGGATCTCTTTTTATCTGCGTGGATTTCAGCATAAGGAAGATGCCGCCTTCGAAACTCTTGTAACAGACATTTTGTGATTATGTAGTACAAATAATGCTAGTAACCTTACTGAACTGCTGAACAGCGATATTAATGCATAATAAATACTGCACTTTGAGCAAGTAGAAAAGGAAACATTTGAATCAGACTTTAAAGTTTAAAACAAATAAAAAGCTTTGAGGTGTGCCGATGACATTGTAATTCTGTCGCAGACAGCAAGGGACTTGGAAGAACTGTTGAACGGAATGGACAGAACCTTGAAAGGTGGATATAAGATGAACATCAACAAAAGAAAGACACGAGTAATGGAATATAGTCGAATTAAATCAGATGATGCTGAAGGAATTAGATTAGGAAACGAGGCAATTAATGAACTAGAAGGGTTTTGTTATTTTTGCAGAAAAATAACTGATGGTGGCCCAAGTACACAGTGCATAAAATGCAGACTGGCAATAGTAAGAAAATCGTTTTCAAGAAGAGAAATTTGTAAACATCGGGCATAGATTTAAGTGTAAGCAAGTATCTTCTGAAAATATTTATAAGGATTGTAGCCATGTATCGAAGTGGAACGTGGACGACAAAAAGTTTAGACAAGAAGAGAATAGTAGATTTTGAAATGTGGTGCTACAAAATAAAGTTGAAAACTAGGTGCATCGATGAAGTAACTAATGAGAAGGTACTGAAGTGAACCGCCGAGAAAAGAAATTCCTGACACAGCCTGACTAGAAGAAGGGATCGGTTGATAAGACACATTCTGAGACACAAAGGGAAAGGATTTTAACCAACATGGCTGAGAGTGTCAGCGATCTTACTTGTGATAGTTACTTATGAAGAAACAGTCACGATAGCAAAATACCATGTATTTAAAATGACCGGTTTTGGCAGATATAGTAGGGCATCTTCAGATTGATTGCACCTTCTGCTGGAGATGCTGACGTGCTGAGCAGCTGCTTGTTGTGAGCAGTTATCGTCTCGACAACACACAGCTGCCCAGCACGGCACCAGCTACAGAAAATGCTGAAATCAATCTGAAGATGGCCTGCTGTATGTGCCGAAACCGCTCACTTTAAATAAGTAATATATTGCGATCGTGACTGTTTCTTCATAAGTAACTAAGCGATAACCAATGTAGTATCGGAGGGAAGGGCGTGAGGTGATTTTTTTTTTGGGGGGGGGGGGGGGGCGGGCGTGGTTAAAACTCTAGAGGAGACCAAGAGATGAATGCAGTAGGCTGATTCGGAATCATGCAAGTTGCAGTAGTTATTCGAAGATGAAGAGGTTTGCATAGGATGGAGTAGCATGAAGAGCTGCATCAGACTAGCCTTCTGACTGAAGACTGCGACAAGAACAGGTACTGTGATATTTACAAGGTTGTAAGCACGTAGAATAGAATAACTTAATTGAATAATATTCAAATAGTTAAAACAAAACCAAAATAATAAGTAATCTGCCTACCAAAAACAATATAGTTCAAATCATGAGTTAGGCCATAAAATTAATCGACAAGTCTCAATATTTAGAGCACCTGAAGACAATGACTGGGTGGACAGGAAAAGACATCACAAAAAGAGCAAAAAGAAGCAGGTTCCTTTGGTATAATCTACTACTTACGGTGCTCAAAATTATGCTACCGATGTGTCTAAAACGGAACCCTCCATTTAGGAACCTATCTGAGCGACCCTCTTATTTTATTTCGAAATGAGGTTGTCGCTTATCTTCTAGTAAATTCGTCGAATGGTCAATAAGAATTACAAAATGATTTACAAAACAAATCTCTAGGGTGCGAAAAGTAGCTATTGATCCTCAACAATAAAAAGTGTGTGATTCACCAAGTGAGAACTAAAAAACCGTCCGTTTAGCTTCGTGTACACAATAAATCATACAAACTTAAAAGCTTTCGATTGAATTAAATACCGAGGGATTAGAATTAAGAACAACTTAAATTGTAACTCTCAAGTAGGAAATGTTGTGAGGCAGACGAAGTAATAACTGTATTGTATTGTCATTATCATTAGAAGGTCCAATAGATCTGCTAACGAGACTTTTACATTACGCTTGTCCGTCCTCTTGTTGAGTATTAGCAGATATGATAAGCGAGTTGGGTTGGCAATCACGTAACGAAAGGAGTTTTTCTTTGCGGTGAGAAATTTTCACGGAACTTCAATCACCGACTTTCTCCTCCGAATACAAACATTTTTTTTAATTTCCACCCACGTAGGGAAAAAAGACAATCATGATATTCGAGAGTGCAACAGTAGAGAAGCAGTCTGTTTGTGGTTCAAGGAACCCTCTGCCAAGCACTTAAATGTGGACTGAAGAATACTGCAGAATAATAATTTACATGTGCATGTAGATAAGATGTGTATTATCCTTTTTGATTATAGTAGTGAGAGCCGGCCAGAGTGGCCGTGCGGTTCTAGGCGCTACAGTCTGGAGCCGGTCGACCGCTACGGTCGCAGGTTCGAATCCTGCCTCGGGCATGGATATGTGTGATGTCCTTAGGTTAGTTCGGTTTAATTAGTTGTAAGTTCTAGGCGACTGATGACCTCAGAAGTTAAGTCGCATAGTGCTCAGAGCCATTTGAAACATTATAGCAGTGAGACATGTGCTCTTAATGTGGAAACTATACCAAAAATTGTGATCAATGGAGCGTTGCATGTTGAGGTTTACTAAGAGGGACACAAAAACAAATAAAATGATCCAGAACAGACTGGAACCAGGGGTGTGATTACGACTGCGGTCAATACGTAATGGAGGTGGCCGGGGCTTGAATACTGTGGAATGGACCAAGCAAGTTGATAAATTTGAAGAAATCTAAGGGCTTAGAATTGAAGACGAGGAAGTGACACGAGAAGATGCGCAGGACAAACATGGACGTGAAACGCTGAAGAATGTGAAAGGAGGTATTTACCCAGCATTTGTCCTCTAGACTCTGATGAGGGAGACAGTTAAAAGTTGTGGTACTTTTTTTTAAATGAAATTATTGTACTTGCAAAAGAAAAATATTTCGTTTTCACAGAGATTACTTGAATTGCCAACAGGCCCTGTGGCGACTAAAATGGTATCTCGTACTCTTACATTGCTTCGCAGAGATTACGTTGTGGCGAGATGTCAGTAGAAATAACGTTGTGGCGACTTGAAGTTACTTGTAGTTACTACAGACCCGAAGAAAAAGAATAAAGAATGTTTTAAGTACATCTGGAACACGAAGTTTGAAGTGATCGACAGTAGTGCAAATTTTCACTGAAATCTAGTTATACAATCAGTTGTGCAATCATTTTCCAAAAAACTGAATTCTCTTATGTCTCCAGACAGTGCACAGATTACGCTTATCGCAAACACTCTATGTAGAAATGACTTAGTAGATATCTTGTAGAGTTCCTGAAAAGCCAAAGAAAACAAACAATTATATCGCATTTTCATATGAAACGCTAAGTGTCAAGTGATCGATAGTATTGTAGATTAGCACAGAGCCCAGTTATACAGTTAGTTGTACCATCTTCGCAAAAAAATATTCTTATTCTCTTAATAAATAATGTCTACTACATGAATTGCGAATCCTACGCTATGTGTTTGTAATGTGGGGCTTGGTTTCCGCCAGCCACGGTATCGAAGTTCTTCAGTTGGCAGAATTGTAGGAATTCGAGAACCCCTTCAGAGTGTTTTGCATCATTACCTTCTTCTACCCAATGTAATGGACGCAGTTAGTGTTGGAACATTATGTTGACTAACAACAAAATATGTCGTTTTAGAAAAGTAAGCAGAGGACTTGGATTTAGATCAACAAACGTTTCAGGTTGACATCAACTCCTATTAACCACTGCGGTGTCATATACCAAGTGTTGGATGGCCACGAAGGAACATACAAGAAAGAGAAACGACTTTTTTCCGTGTACGAATATTAGAAGTCGTCATAGGATTCTTTGAGTCGAAGAACGTACGAGCAAATCAGATCATTATCTCAAAGTACTGGCAGGCCATACTGGAAATACGGAGCCCATCGTACGACCTCGCTGCCTTTTTGGGTGAGTTGAGCTGTTGTGAAGGTAACGGGTTTCTACCCGAGTGAGTTCGTCGAAATTGTGCCAGTGACATTACATCAGTGACTTTCATCGTAACGTCGCGTTACTTCAACGAACTCACTCTTCTGGATATCAGCAAACCTTACCTGAATCCAGCCCATCAGGTTACGGATCATGAAAATCTGAGCAACGTGACAAGGTACCTACCTCACTTAACAAGTGGGAAATACTTGGCACTGTTGCAGCACGGAACACATCCACACCCAAATGTCAACTGCAGTGTTTACTGGCCGTCACTGGTTTATTGTCACGCGCAGCGCGGAGCTGGCCAGTAATCACTGTGGAACGCGCAGCTGTTTACTGTGGTGTCAGTTGCTGCCGCCGCTCTGGTCGCTGCTCCACGCTAGACTGCAGATAATCCCAGCTGATCCCTGACGTCACGACAGCTGCTGAGGGACACAGGGCTCGATGACGGCACGTTACTAGCGACTTCTGGCTGAATAGTCTTTCATATCCCTGAGTGCTTCGTGGAAAAAAATGGCTCTGAGCACTATGGGACTTAACATCTGTGGTCATCAGTCCCCTAGAACTTAGAACTACTTAAACCTAACTAACTTAAGGACATCACACACATCCATGCCCGAGGCAGGATTCGAACCTGCGACGCTTCGTGGAAATAAGTTATTATTTACGAAAGTTAATAGGTAAAACATTGACGGTTTTCGTAGTAAGTGACAATAACTCGTAGTTCCATTGGCCCTGTACGTTTCGATGATGTAAGGAATGTTCATCAGCACTCAAACAACATACTCCACTCCTTCGTCACACAGACAACACAAATAGTTAATAAGATACACGCCACACATGTCGACGATATACAGAGTGATAGAAAAGTCATGTCTAATAGGACAAAGTCTACATTAGTGATTAAATAGCACTATCCCATAGGATAAAGGCATATTCAGGAGTATGACTGGAAAGATCTTTCGAAGCAGAAAAGTTCAGTAAACATGGGTTCTAAACCGTGTAACTTAATAGCTACGACATTTGTTCAGTAGGAGACATACGACCCACAGTAGCGACTATGAACCACTGTACATAGCTAAAACTTCCTGGCAGATTAAAACTGTGTGCCGGACGGAGACTCGAACTCGGGACCGTTGCCTTTCGCGAGCAAGTGCTCTACCAACTGAGCTACCCAAGCACGACTCACGCCTGGTATGATAGAGCACTTGCCCGCGAAAGGCAAAGGTCCCGAGCTCGAGTCTCCGACCGGCACACAGTTCTAATCTTCCAGGAAGTTTCACATCAGCGCACACTCTGCTGCAGAGTGAAAATCTCATACTGTACATAGCTCTTAAAGTACGCACTTTCTAATCCATGTTCACTGGATATTTTTTTCTTATTTTATCCATATTACCATTTGTCGAACTACAGAAAGCAAAGAGTTGCAGTAGAAGAGATTAGTTGCACAGTATCGAAGTAAGGAAGTGCTCATAGCTGTTAAAATATGCGTTTTACAGCCCATGTTTACTGCATTTTTTTTTTTTTTGCTTCACATGATCGTTCCTGTCGTATGCCTTAATACAACTTTAATCTATGGGACAGTACTATTGAGTAACCATTGTAGACTTTTGAATGAGCTTGTACATCCTTTCTCCATGATATATTTAACAAGCAGATGGTAACCTCTAATGGCAGGGGCCACCCTATCATAATACGCCACACATTATCTGAAACGACCTGTCTAAGGCAAAACCACGTGATGTACAGGAACTACTGTTGCCATAAAGCAGTATATCAGCAAAGTTACGTCTCAGGAAATATATGAGTTATTCCGGATGATGCTTAATCGTTGCCGAACCTGTCTACAAGCCAATGCTCATTGGCCAATGTTTCTTAAAAGGTGGCAACCAATATTCGGTGTAATGTGACTTGTACAACGTCCGAGAAGTTTTTTTTTAAAAAAATCACATATTTTATTTAGAAACATAATCGAGAGAGCAATGAAGTTGACTAACTTTCTTGCTCTGCTACCGTTGAAGAGCATTCTGACATAGAACGGTGTGTGAAAGACTGCATCATCCCAATTCTTCCCCTCCTCGTTCCCATGCGCTCCTTTAAATCATTTATACAAGCGCTGAAAAAAAATGTTTAAATGTGTGTGAAATCTTATGGGACTTAACTGTAAGGTCATCAGTCCCTACGTTGAAAAAGACATAGAAGTTATAAGAATAATTTACTTAGATGGCTCTTGATAACTGATTTGTCAACAGTTGCCAGTATTTTACTTCCGTCTTATCTGAAAGAACAGGCATTAGTGACGATCCAAAGTTGTACGAATTAATTAAAAATTAGTTCACTAACTGCAAATTCTTTGGCATGAATAGTATTAGAAATAAATGTATTATTCATTAGCGATACATGAAAATTATAGGACTCGAACCCGGATTTGCTGCTGATCAGGAACAATCTCTTTACCACCTGCACTAGCCGTGTAGACAATGCGACCTATGAAGGTCAGCGAGAGAGCACGGATATCCGAAGCGGTTAAGGCAAACGCTCTCTATAAGCGAAAAATCTGTTCACCTGCAGTCGTCATTCCTACCAGTAATGGAGAAGTTTTACACAGCACGAGTATGGGAATCCCTAACTGTATGATATTATTCCAGTTATATGACATCAGCGTGCTGCCTTTCAATGACAGCTCTACACGAACATTTGACAGGCTTTCTTTTTCTTAAGTGCAGGCAAACGTTACATAGTTTTTAGCCTGCTTTTTACAGATTTATGCCTCCCGTCTGACGTCTAATCTGGCTCGGTACGTTTTATTTAGTCTCCGTGCCCTTCTGCCGGCCCTTTCAGGATATGTTACAGTTTAAGGGTGCTTGCTGAGCGGGAAAATTTGCCTATTCAGTCTGGTGAGCCACGTAAGAGAAATGTGCTACCCTGTAAGTTACCTTTTGCATGGACGCTTCGACCTACTGTTTGTAAGCACAGTCGTGGACAAAACGAGCGAGACCCCTCGCCTTTTCGTTATGGTGATGCGCACAGCTTTAAAGTCTGTTACACAGCATAACAGGCTAGGCGACTAAGTACTACCAACATACTACGCACAAGCGTGAAATTGGAAAACTATCCGAACTTTTTCAGACTGTTTTCAATCATGATTAGTGTGTTATACACAACACATAAATACAAGATATAAATAAAAGAAGAAACGCTAATTAGTATGAACTGTACAAATGAAAATTAATTTCATCTTATCGAGATAACATAACAGTTTTAGTAAGTCAAAGTACCCCAGATCGTTACGAATTAGCAAAATATTATGCTCATTCGGCCGCGAAACGGTCTGTGTCAACGTTCAGACCAGTCATACTGGATTACCGTTGCTGACCTACCATGAAAGTGTGGAAATTTAGCAATGCGTGAAGATTCGTAACGAAATTCTGCTAAAATCATTCAGTGTCACACTTAAGTCAATTCAATTATTGAGTGAAGCGGAAAATGTAGGCAGTAACAAGTATGAAATTCTACAAGAGTTTCATATTGACATCCACAGGGCGCTGGTAGAGAATAAAGGTAGCAATAAAACGTATTGGAGGCGCGAGAATTTCTTAAAATTGGTTTAATGATAGTCTATCTGCCTCCATCGAGATTAGAACCGAAAACAAACCAGATCGTTTAGCGTGTAAGGATTCAATTGAAGAGGTGGCTCAGCTGCTAAAAGGTATCTACACTACAGCAACTGGGCATTGAAAACTTTGACCGTCGTTTTCTCAGAAGCGGTCGAGTGTTTGCAGATTAGCCGAGACACGTGTTCGCTTATTTTTGTGCCCTCTTTCACAGAGCGAAGCTTCAGCAACATCGCGGTATGACACTTGGCGGGTCCCCTCGCAAGTGCAGTGCGTTGCGATTCAGTAGACAGAATGCGTCTACTTTCCTCGACTACTCATTGACACGTTTGGAAACTTTCGTTCTAGTAGTGGCAGTTGGCATTATGAGGGCAGCTTTTCCTGATAATGATCTACTAACGGACTTTGCTCCTAATTTACGTAACTGTCTAGTAGACCTACTGCAACCACTTGAACCGGAAATGTATGTTTATTTGGATAGTCCGCTTCTTAGTTGCCATATTTCGTTATAATTTTTTCCTTTGTTTCAAAACGGTAAGTTTAGATGACCACTGCAACTTGGTGACATCAGTAACTATTTAATACTTTGAAACAGTGACGTGTGGTGTACGAGGGGCGTGTTCTGTTGAATGAGGAACACATTAAACACAAAATCTGCGTCCAGTAACAATAATTAACTTTCGGTTACAGGACAAAACACAAGTCAAAATACTGTCTACTCATCTCAGTACCCAGTAATGCTTAAACTGGAACAATCTCCAACATACTTTTGTGGAGTAGGCAAACGAAAGACTGCGTTTCATTCGCCGCACGCTAAGAATACGCAACAGGTCTAGTGAAAACGCTGCCTACACTACGTTTGTCCGTCCACTGCTGCGTTATTCAAGCGCGGTATGGGATCCTTGAAAGACGTGACTGACGATGCACGCCAAAAACGTCCTAGGAATGGTAGCACGATTTGTAATGTCACGAAACAGGGGAGAGAAAGTCCCAGATTTGATAAGCGAGTTGCGGTGACATTCATGAAAACAAAAGCGTTTTCCGTTGCCGCGAGATCTTTGCACGAAATTTCCATCACCAACATGTTTCTGCATGCCAAAACATTATTTCCTCGGGAACGTACACAGGAAGAAATGATCATAGTAATAATGTAATTCAGGGCTCGTAAGAAAACTTTTAAGTGGTCTTTTCTACCGCACGCTGTTAAGGAGTGGGACGGTAGTGAAATAGTCCGAAGGTGGTTCGATGAACCATCTGCCAGGCACGTAAGTCTGGATTGAAAAGAAATCCTGTAGATGTAGTCATGTAGATGTAACAACGAAATTATGTTATAATATGCTACATGTGAGTTACGTTTGATTTGAACGTCGAAATTATTTGCTGTTTATTTATTTATTATTGATTATTTTCAGCCATAGACAAAACCTAGGTGCGTTAAATTGATACTGAAATAAAGTGTCACGCATGGACCAATAACCATAAGTTAATTACCACTTGTTGTGGCACTGCTGTATCTGCCAGTGTCTTCAGGAGTGGATATCGCATACGACGTTCCTAAGGTGTTTATAAGTGGATATTGCAGACGACTTCGAACAAAATTTGAATGTAGCTTCGTAAATGTTCTGTAATCAAACGATCTGAGTTGCTGGCGAATAAAGTTTATCCTCACTAGACACTATATATTACCATTATACATGAGGTGAAAAGGGTTTCGCTGGGTGCGGTGGCCGAGCTGTTCTAGGCGCTTCAGTCACGAACCTCGCGGCTGCTTCAGTCGCAGGTTGGAATCCTACCTCGGGCATCGATGTGTGTGATGTCTTTAGATTTGGTAGGTTTAAGTAGTTCTAGGTCTAGGGGACTGATGACCTAAGCAGTTTGGTCGCATAGTTCTTAGAGCCATTTTTTGACCTTTCGCGTAAATTTTCTTTATATAAACGGCCGTATCTTTAGATTGCGTTGAAACAGAAGCTCACTTCTTTACACCACCAAGGGACCGTATACCGCAGGAAGTGCGAAACATTTCCGCTTATTATGTCTACTCGCACTCGAGGTAAGCGGGTTTTAAGGGTTGGGTAGACAGACAGGCGGTCAAGAAAGTGAGACTAGTAGAATTCCATTTTTACCGATTTAGGTGACGAAATCCTAACAACGAAAATAGTTACAACAGTTACTGAAGATGAGGGCCACATAAATAATTCCCCCTACTTTTCGTTCAAATGTTATAGCTACAGTACATAAGTCAGCATATTAATCGTAGCTACGATTTCGATCGAAATCACGTTTACAGGAATGCAAATAAAATCCATTTGCCTACACACTTGGTAATTCGGATCCCAGTATTAATGCCACCGCTTTTTAGAAGTACGATAATTCCCATTGCTAGCTAGGTTTTCTGGCTGTGGAGAGTCTAATGCAGAATTCGAAACATTGTAGAATACGTTTGACAACTATGTCGCCGTTTATTCCCTAGGGTGGTGCAGAATTATCCTACTAAATTTACTCGCTAATAACAATATTTTGTTATTTCCATAAACATTCCGAATGATTGTCACATAAGCGGTGACATAAAGGCAGAAAATTCATGCTTTTGAGTCCAGGAAGCTCTATGCAACAGAAACTGCAGATCATTTTGCCATTTTCACTGCGAAATTGCCGGATTAATCATGTCTGGGGTAATAATAGAGGGCTGTTTCCATGGGTGGTCTGCTAAGTAAAGCAATTTTAAGATATTCTCGCGCCCCAATACGTTTTATTGCTACCTTTATTCTGTACTGGCGCCCTGTGTAAGTTAATATGAAATTCTCGTAGAATTTCATATGCCTACTTTTTCCGCTTCACTCAATAATTGAATTTACTTAAGTGTGACACTGAATGATTTTCAGCTGAATTTCGTTATGAATCTTCACGCATTGCTAAATTTTCACACTTTCATGGTAGGTCAGCAACGGTAATCCAGTATGACTGGTCTGAACGTTGACACAGACCGTTCCGAGGCCGAATGCGCATAATATTTTGCTAATTCGTAACGATCTGGGGTAGTTTGTCTTACTAAAACAGTTATGTTCTCTCGATAAGATGAAATTAATTTTTATTTGTACAGTTCATACTAATTAGCGTTTCTTCTTTCATTTGTATCTTATATTTACGTATTGTGTTTAACTCACTAATCAGCATTAATATAGTCTTACACATGATTGAAAACAGTCTGACAAAGTTCGGATAGTTTTTCAGTTTCACGCCCATGTGTAGTATGTTGGTAGCACTTCGTCGCCTTGCCTATTATGCTGTGTAGCAGACTTTAAAACTGTGCGGATCATCGTGAAATGGCGAGGGGTCTCGCTCGTTTTGTCCACGACTATACATCTGAATGGAGAGAATTTATGTAAGTGTGTTTTTCTCTATTTGTGAAGTAGCTTAAAGACATTGTTATATTTCAACTTACAGATACACCTAAATATGGGGCTGAGCCCCTGAGAATTGACAGTGCAAAGCTTTCAGTCAATAAATAACAACACAACTGTAGCGGATGCTTTAATCACGAACATTACATGTACCAGTTGTGAAAGACCAACTATCAAAAATTTATGTCAGTTGGTACCTAACAAGGGTGTCAGAACCGATCTTACTTATACGACCTAAATTGGTTAAGTGTTATGCTAACATAAAACTTAATAAGAAATGTTTGTAATATGAGAGTATTCCAAAGTACTGTGAATACTATGTTTAGACCATCCAATAAACAACAACCAGTGTACCCTAATAACATTACGTTATGCTACTTACATAGAAAAATTAACAAGCTTTATAGGAATAAAATTTTTGTTAATGGAATACTCTATTTAGCAAACTTACAATTACCATCATTACTTGAGGATAATACTTTTGATGAAGTTATGTCACATATCATTTGTGTGATAACACAATTCAAAGAAAATATTTACAGCAGTTATGAACGCCAGTTCCAGGAATTAGTGGCGGGGTTGGTTACTAAAATAATTTGCGGCGTCCCCTAAATCTTTTCCCAATTACAAAATCATAGTGATATACAATTTAATGATCTGGAAGTATCACATAAAACAGGTGCTCGTTTTTAGTACTAATAAGCAGTTCACCAAGGAAAAAAAATCTTAGTGTCTTATTGCTCGCACTACAGTGGCGTTAGATCTCTCTAAAGCTTTACCGATTGAGGAAAACAATGTTGCTGTAAAACTTAATAAAAGCATAGTTTCACATGATATAGGTAATAGGGTGGGTAAAAAAAGTAGTGAATCATAATTTCATTAAGAGCATTAATAAAGAATTGATCGGTAATGAAGCTCGTACAACATGTACGGATTAAAGCAAAACGACTGTTCTCCGAAAACAAGCCGAACGTAAACAAGAAGTTGAAAATTTCATTGTTAGTAATGACACTGCGTGATCAGAGTTGATCCTGTCAATGAATTTTAGCTGAAATTCAAACTATGTTTAAGGGCGTCAAATTATCGTTGAATCAGGAACAAGGAAGAAAACAGACTGCTATGTATGAAACCAAGCAATGCCCTCCTATTAGGTCTGGTATTAATTTGACAAGAAGACCGGGCCATGAGCTTGTTATATATAGTGTACATAACCAGCCTTACTGTTAACCTCAACATGACATGGTTATTAATCTGAAGGACGCTATAAACAGCCTTTGCAGCTGGATATCCTAAGGACGCCTCGTAAGCTTCTTCCAATATCGAAAGTATGTTTGCGTATTTGCGTAAGTGCGGTCATGTGTTTGACTGACAGTAACTTACGAGCATTTAGTAATTTGTACAGTGTGTATACCAACCAGGTTATGAAATCGCATGTAGTTTTGCTGAAATACAATTATTTCAAGTTTGGGGAAGATATATGACAGAGAATACAGGTTCAGCTATGGGCTCCCTTTTAGCCACTACATTAGCGGTATGTCACACTTAGAGTAAAGCATCTTTTGTCAACAACCCCAATATTCAGAGACATAACTGTGGTGTATTTGAGATATACTGACGACGCAATTTTCATTTGTGATGGGGACAAGGACGAAGTCTGGATACGCACAAAGTGCTGGATAAGCAAGCATTTGAGTTCCCACAGGTTGGTGCTTTACACTATCTAGACTTGTTGCCTGCATTGCATGCCCTCAGCATTTACTGTAACCAATTACGACTGATGCTTTGACATTTAACTCTACGATGCACGACACAGCTCACAAAGTGGCGACCTTTAGGTCCATGATTCACAAGCTACAGGTGGTCCTGCTTAATAATGATTACGCTAATTAGGAAAGGGACCCTATAACACTTTTAACAGACGTGAATGGTTACCCAGTTAAGATTGTGAAAGATATAGAGTGATAAATGACAAAAAAGGGCAAGAACGATAGGCTTACAAGAAACACTCCCGTTGCGCGAGGTATAGGGGAGACGAAATAGTTAGTTACGGTTCCCCATTATGGGAATATTTCGAATAAAGTGGGTAACTGGCTGAGGGTTCTAAATATTATACCTGCATTCTTTACTCTTAAAAATAATGGACAACATTTTATACGACATGAAGTAGGAATCCATATCCGCATACGTAATATTGTTCCAGTTACACGTTATCAACGTGCTGCCTCCCAGTGACAGCACTACATAAACATTGATCGCAGGGTCTTTTCGTAAGTGCAGCTACTCATTACATAGCTTTTGGTCAGCTTCCTGAATCCCAAAAACCGCTTAATCTGGCTCTGTTGGTAACTCTGTCCCATTTCGCCGGTGCTTTCAGGAGAAGGCTGACTTCGTCAGTTACTGATGAAAGATGCTTGTCGTGCGGGCACTTTTTTTCCTCTTTTACTGCTAGCTTGTTTATGGTCTTGAAGTTTAGAGGTATTGTTTTGTTTTAACTTACAGATACATCTGAATATGGGGCCTAGTGTCTAAAATCTGCTAATATAAAGACTTCAGTCAATAAATGGTTATACGACTGCAGCGGATATTTTAATCAGGAACGTTACATATTCGAGAGTGGAATGGTATAGAAATACAGTGACAGTAGTTAGATGAACCCTCTGTCAACTGATTAAGTGTGTTTTGCAAAGTAGTCGTGCAAATGTAGATAGAATTGTGGATGTCCCACCAGCAAAAATAAATACGTAACTGTTCCTAATTAGCAAGCCGAAGAAAACATGCGCATTGCCCACCATCAGTGATGCCTTGTTGTTTAACATTCGTTCAAATAGGATTGTCCATGAGACAATGTGTCACTGTAAGTTTTCATTTTGCATCGCTTCCATGTTGTTTTGGTGATCATTATTCATGGCTGAGTGGAAGGTTACTATCTGCAATACAAAGCGAAGTGCAGTTAGTTCAGTTACTGCGCCTTACCAATAGACTGGTTGCAGGCACCTTCCGTTGCCACTGTATTCGCAATGTTATTAACGGAGTAAACATGTAAGTCGGTGTTGCATGTTACGAGAAGAGTTCCGAAGTCGTCGGAGGATGCCAATAATCGGCCTGCAGTTATCGCAAGCCATGCAACTTGCAGCAACACTGCTCCCAATTTCCTGTCTGGACTGCGGCCAAGCACTGGAGCTGAAACTACGAGAGGAAACGACGCCATAAAGCTTCCGACAGATAGCATCTTGGCAACAGCAAGTGCCCAACAGTGCCCGAAGCCACCTGTGTAAAATCCACATCTGACGGCGGTTTTACCGTAAAAAAAGATTACAGTCAAGATCTCTCTCAGCACGTGGATACGAATAGCAATGCTAAAGCTCAAGTTAACACCAAAGTAACTACAAGAAACAAATGAATCCAAAAGATAATGCAAAGCAGTATTATATGAAAAACTCGGTTGTATACAGCTGTAAGTGACAGCTGATGAAGAAGAGTTATTCCACATAAAACCTGGTACGTGATACGCTTTATTCACATCAGCTAATTATCACACGACAAATCGAGAAATGGCAGCTCTGTTTCTGATTTTAGATTCCCATAGCGTCACGTTTGGCAGGTTGTGTGCACGTAAACGTTTGTGGTTGCGAAATACGTGGCTGGCAACAGTAGTAGCTTATGCAGTACTCATGCCAGGGAAGTGTTTTTCAGAGATGATTTGTACAAATCCGAGAATGAGGTCGCTAACTAAGATTCAGATAAATATCCTAGATATGTTCCTCGACGCAAATGCGCTTCCGAACTTGTTACTTATCAGTTAAATGTATATAATTGTTTCACACTGATAAGCTGTGTCCCTGACCATAGTTTACGTGAATTTAGTGATAGTGTGATGGCACCAATGTTAATCGCTATTGCCGGCCGGAGTGGCCGTGCGGTTCTAGGCGCTACAGTCTGGAACCAAACGACTGCTACGGTCGCAGGTTCGAATCCTGCCTCGGGCATGGATGTGTGTGATGTCCTTAGGTTAGTTAGGTTTAATTAGTTCTAAGTTCTAGGCGACTGATGACCTCAGAAGTTAAGTCGCATAGTGCTCAGAGCCCATTTTGTTAAGCGCTATTCTTAACATTCTTTAGGTTCAGTAATAAGGTGACAATAAAATTAATTTTACATTCTGCTGAATCATAGATGAAGTTTTAAAGTTGTTACATTGTATTATTGCAAAAATTGAAAATCCAAATCTTAATATCGTAAACTGAAACAATTCGGATCTTTAAAATTTATAGTTTTGGGAGGTTTCACGGTAATGTTCCATTAGCTCGTCCAGCGAGTAAGCAGTGGTAACTCAATGAGAACCCACTTTAATACACTTCGTTTACAAGAAAACAATGTCCAAAAAATACGTTACTCTTCAGAACTATTTAGAGACAGTGAATCATCTGAATGAAAGAATCTCAATGGTTGTACCCGAAATACCTTTCCTATGAGTTTTTTTGGTACTTTTGTGCGCAGTTCCTCAAAACAACCAACATGTCGCACACCTACGTTTACATCCGATGTCTTCATGTTTGTTTCATTGATGTCTTAACTCATAAGATTACTTTTAAGAAATTTATTATAGTCGAGATCACGTTCAAAGCTGTTGTTGACCGATTTCGACAGGTACAACTGGTATCCTCAGACCTTCATGTGTCATGTTCCACCTTTCGTTCATTATTCGCTCCATGTTGACATTTTAGCGGAGAGTGTAGTTCATATTCCACACAGGTTTATCAAAAATAAAATTACAAACAGGTTTATCACAAGTAAAAATATACATAGGTAAAATACACTTTATGAAACTCAGCCTGTCTACACATGTAGCAATCCTTTGATGCTTTTCAGTCGTTAAAACCCAAAATGTATATTAAATGCGGACTTTTACCATATATTTTAGATTTTAACAACTGTCAAACATGAAAGGACTGCTACATATGTAGACAGGTCAAGTTCGGTAAGGCGCATTTAACCTGTCTATATTTGTACTTGTCACAAAACTTTTTGTAATTTTATTTTGACAAAACTATGTGGAATATGATAAATGTGAGCGTGACATGATTAATGAACACACAATGAAACATGACGTACAAGTAAAAAAGTTTCAGAATGTCTGGAGATGACAGTTGCACCGGTCGAAACTGGTCACTAAAAAGTAGTTTTGATCGCGATCACGGCTGTAGAAAGTTCCTTTGTGGTTCATATGCATCGCTATTTCTCATTTTTCATTATGAGGAACTTCAAAGATAAGAACGACACGATGTCGCCTGGTCTGTGCAAGCATCATCAGGTTTAAAATTCCGATCATGTAAGTTAAGCCAGTGTCAAATGATATCGGTGACGTTTTCGTTTCCATTTATTGAAAAGAAAAGAAGATTAGGTTTCCAGCCATAAGACGTTCACGACTCCCTAAGTGTCGATGCCCTTCTTAAAATTGTCGGTCGAGATCATTTATTGCTTTCCTGCTGTTGGATCTGTGAGACTGGCTGCCACTGTCGAAGATTCACCATTATTGCCAAGGAAGAGATTCAACCAGTAACACATCAGAAAACGGTCACGAAAGCCTCAATAAAACGAATTTGTATGTCAGTTTGTACTTTTCTCCGAAATATCCAAAATAGAAACCGTTCTAATAGTCACTCCTGAATGACTTCGATTACACGATGCTCCACTTAACAATCTATAATTTATTCAGGTACGCAGCAGAAATTAGTGAGGCGCCCCCTGATATATAACATAAATTCTGATTTGATGTACGTGAATTAGTAACCATCCAGGTGTAGATACGCGTGGTATTTTACTCCAGTGTAGCAATATCCGTGGACTGAAGATTACAAACTAGCATCGTCGACGAATTGGTTTCAGATAATTAAAGGAAAAGATTCTATCAGCTGTAATCGGAACAGCCCCTTAAAACGTCTCTGCTGAAAGTTAAGCTAAATACACTGAGGTAACAAACCTCGTTGGATACCTTCTAGTATCATTCCAGACCTGCTTCTACCTGGCGTTGTGCAGTATCTCAACATGGGATGGACCCAACAAGTTGTTGGATGTCCCCTGCAGAAATAATGAGTCATGCTGCCATTGTACCGTCCATGATTAAGAGAGAAATTTGAGCAGAAACTGGTGCAGATATTTGAGCGCGCACTGACACCTCTATTACGCCCAATATACGAGGTGCGGCAGGAAAGTAATGAGACTGATGTGAAAAAAATGTTGCTTACCGTTTTAATCAAGTTTTG